>NW_027498639.1:0-38920 GCF_021521415.1 Bidens hawaiensis
AATTCAAATGAATATGGGGTTTCTGTCTTAAAAAAACTAAATAATATAAGGTTAATGTTACTTGAAATTGAGTTTTGCTCCTCTTTGAATCGTATGATGCGGAGACTTTGGTGATAGTCATCATCTATTCAATAGTCAGCGGCAGTCCTGAAAGAATGACAAATTCTAAAGATTAAGATCATGGCCAGAACTTAAACATTTAGTTCTTTAAACTATGTATCCGTATACCAATGACCATTCAATTTATTCAAAAAAATAACAGATAACGACCCGAATCTGAAAGGCAATCGATGTCAGACTCACTGCTTCTATATGCAAAAATAGTTTCTTCACATCATCATGCATGTACCACACCACAGAGAACCTTAATATGTAAAAACACACTCAAACACCATCAGTATATGTAAAACTGGGATCATTTTTAACTGGAATTAAAAACCACAATATCCTAAGGGAGATCTTCAAGTAACTACCTTCTCTCTTCTTTGTTTAGGAAAAAAAAGAAAGAAAGAAAAAGAAAATGCTGAAGAAAAGGAGAGAGCGTGAAAAAAAAACCTAATTTTTAAATTCAATCGTCACTGCTAAGAATGAGGGATGGTGAGCGGTTGAAGATCTCCATTAGGATATTGTGGTTTGTAATTCAACTTTTATAATGCAGTGTTTTTGTTATGATACAAATGTGTTGACGGTTTTTTTTTGGTCAAATGCTGCTTTGTAACTCACTTTCATCATATACAAATTAGCATGAGATTTACACCTTTACATCACGTTTTTTTAACGACTAAATATTTATACACTAGGGGGGGGGGGGGATTTAGCCATTGACCTCTCATTTAACACCCTAATCAGCTTACCACCCACCAAAATGGGAATGCCTTTACATCAATTAGTGATTCATTACCACGTGATGAATTTGACTCACAACAGTCACGAATCAATAACTTAGCCTTATCCATGTCGCTAATTGATAAGCAAAGTGATTCGATCCCAGATAAGCATTAAGGCTTTGTAGCTTATGTTTCTATGAATATTTTATGAGCCCGGTTCACCAATTTAATTAACTATGTGCTCATGACACGATGCACCAGATCTTGCCAATACCAATATGCAATTTGACAAAAATGAAAACCAACTTTAAGTACTTAAATACATACTGAAGAGGTAGGTCCCAGCAGAGCCCAGTTGGACCTGTAAGACTCACCTCAAAGAGGGACGTCTGCGCAGTTGAACCCGCAAGACTCACCTTCAACAGGGACGTCTGCGCAAAGGCTAAACTCGCAAGACTCACCTTGAAGAGAGACGTCTGCGCAGAAACCAACTGGATCCGCAGGACCCACCATGCTCAAGGACGTGACGTCCTTACGCGCAGTACGCAAGCTGTTCCCGCAGGAAAAGCCTCCCAATGGTCGACGTACTCCGCCTGTTCCCGCAGCAACGGATACTAGCCATCAGGGAAGGCTACCCGCGCAGCAAGGCTACACGCACAAGGCACTTAACTCTTAAATAATTCAGTAATGTCACCTGAAGAAGGAGTGAGCAAGCCGGGAATACTCCCGCACAAAGCCGGGAAAACTCCCGCCCAAATGAGCCAGTCCGTACGCTACTGGAGGATCTTTTGTACTGTACCTGACGAGGTATGGACAAAAGATCTGACCAAAGCTGCGACAGCTCACTGACAACAGTACAACGAGCAGCATGCTCTATTACTTAATGTCACTATCAGCCGCTGCCTACTCACCAACCTGTCGTAGCACGTGCATAGCCTGCAGTTGGTGGAAAAGGAATAGTACACAGCCGGCCTGGTCACTATCAGCCGCTGCCTACCCACCAACCACCAGCATGGCATGTGCGTAGCCCACAGTTGGCAGAACAGGAATACTATTCAGCCGGCTGTACCTTCTTGGAAACCTACATTCGGCTATAAATACTCCAACGCCTTGGAATGGTATGAACACATTATCTTACATTATCTTATTATCATCTTATCTTCTCTAGCAATCTCTTAATATACACTTATATTCAAGAGCAATCTAGTCTGATTCTCACGCCGGAGGGTGGTCACAAGGAGGTACCCCCCATTCTCAGTGACGAGCTCACGGTGTCTGTTTTGCAGGTCATCTGAAGAACCATCTTTGCCGGACCTAACCCCTCGTGGGAAACATCTATTTAACCCCCAGATTATCCGTAATCTGCCCGGGGTCGATTATTGTTTCTTCATTGGCGCCATCCGTGCATAAAAGCTAGAACTTGAATCTTTTTCAGTTTTTTTTTCAAAACTTCTGGAAAGATGGTTAAGGTTACTCCGTTGCCAAGGCCAACAATTGACCAAGAAACCCCGGTCACCACAACCCCAGCCACTGGGGGGAACACCGACGAGTACACAATATTTACGAACACTACCCCGGTTACCCAAGCCGGGAAAAGTGCAGTAAATATTACGAACACTACCCCGGTTACCCAAGCCGGGGCAAGTGCAGTAAATAATCATCTCTTGGGATTCATTGATACCCAGGTGGAAAGACAACAGACGAGGCCCCCCCGCCAAACACTTGAACAAGTTAAAGCGTGGGCGGAAAAACGTCAAAGGGAATTCCAAGCTGAGTTGGATGAACGCTTACGTTCACTCCAACAGGCTGACGAATTCAGAAGCACTCGACAACAGCTCAACATGAGCAATGAGTGCGAGTACTTGGACGATGATTCGGAGGAATCCGACACCGACGTAAACCCTCGCCATAGGGCGAAAGGGAAGCGTAAGGAAACGGACTTCCAACCAAGAAGGAATTTTGGAGAAACCTTCAAACCAAAAAACGCGGGTGGAAACCCACGTGACTTCTCTAAAACCTTCAGACCAACCGCTGCAAATGCGGGAACCTCCAAGTTTGCAAGGGACATTGCGGAAGCAATCGCCCCAAGAAGTGCCAAACAGATGCCCAACATCGGCACTTATGATGGTATATCCGACCCAGACGATCATTTGAACAGATTCATAGCGGGGGCAACCGTCAGCAACTGGACGGAACCCACGTGGTGTTATATGTTCCAGATTACGCTGGTTGGAGCAGCCAGAGCGTAGTTCGACCGTCTACCGGTCCACCACATCTACGATTGGGCAGACTTCCAACAGAAGTTCAGCCAACACTTCAGTCAACAAAGAAAGTATACTGAAGAGCAATGGACAATTCTCAACTGCATCCGAGAGGAAGATGAGTCTTTACTAGACTTCATCACGCGCTTCAATTCAAAGAAGCTAAGTCTGGGTAGTATTAGCGAAGATCTTGTTCGCGCTGCTTTCATCCAGGGCGCGAAAGACCCAGAGCTCATCCGCACCTTAACGGGTAAAGATGGCATGCCATCCACATGGGATGCCATCATGACAGCAGCTAAACGCTTCGCGGAAACGGAAAAGCAACTGGGTAGAGATCTTCCCCAGAGCACAAACCTCTACACCCAGAAAACAAGAGAAAACAATGTCCTTACCGCCCGACTAAACAAAAAGAGGAAGCTAGGTATTTGGCAGTCAAGGGTAAACTTTGACACCTCATCCGGCTTGCACCCTCGGTTAGGCGGAAAGGACAACAGGCAGTCGTCGAACCGGAACCCCCGGTGGACGCCGCTCACCAAAAGCGTCACCGAGATTTTCGACACCGAGAGGCTCCCATGGCCAAAGGCTCCAATAATCCGAGAGCGTCACAACGCTGATCAGAGCAAATTCTGTGACTTCCACAGGAAAAAAGGCCACACCACCGAGGAATGCGTAGACTTGAAGGACATCGTCGAAGCATTCGTCAGAGATGGGACGCTCAGGCACCTCGTGGCGTAATGAACGCTGAGCAGGCTAATGCTTGTTGAACCCCAGTTGGGAAAACACGAAACTGCAGCTTCAATGTTGGAGGCTACATACTGCGTAAACAACGAGATCCCGAACCAAGTGCATATCGGCTCGATGGCACTGCCATCCAAACAAAATGGAAGGGAGCTCAATTACACAGTGCATGTAGATCAATTCCAAACTTGTAAAAGAAAAGGCCCAGAGCCACTTCTAATGGAAATGATTCTCCTTATCACATTGACACTGATAATCTTACATTTATACTTATGAACTTTCCACACTGATATGCCGGTCTTCACCGCATACATAAGTGGGGAAGTAAGTCGTTGCGTGTGGAAGGCGGCAAAACCCGCATAAACACAAAAAACGGCCAACCTTCACGCAGGTCAGTTATAGGTAAAGTTGGGTCATCCCACTAAATGAAAGTGCCGGTCCTACCCGCACAAATCATGATAGAGGAAACCGAACTAACCTATTGACAACCGCGCATCGAACGGTTAATTTATCCAAAACACTGATATGCCGGTTTTCACCGCATAAATAAGTGTGAAGAAATCGTTGCGTGTGGAAGGCGGCAAAACCCGCATAAACACAAAAAACGGCCAACCTTCACGCAGGTCAGTTATAGGTGAAGTTCAGTCATCCCACTAAATGAAAGTGCCGGTCCTAACCGCGCCAATCATGATAGAGGAAACCGAACTAACCTATTGACAACCGCGCGTCGAACGGTTAACTTATTCAAAACACTGATGCCGGTTTTCACCGCATAAATAAGTGTGAAGAAATCGTTGCGTGTGGAAGGCGGCAAAACCCGCATAAACACAAAAAACGGCCAACCTTCACGCAGGTCAGTTATAGGTGAAGTTCAGTCATCCCACTAAATGAAAGTGCCGGTCCTAACCGCACCAATCATGATAGAGGAAACCGAACTAACCTATTGACAACCGCGCGTCGAACGGTTAACTTATCCAAAACACTGATATGCCGGTATTCACTGCATAAATAAGTGTGAAAAGAAGTCGTTGCGTGTGGAAGGCGGAAAAACCCGCATAAACACAAAAAACGGCAAGAATTTCTAAGGAAAAGATGAGGAAAACCTTCACGCAGGTCAGTCATAGGTAAAGTTTGGTCATCCTACTAAATGAAAGTGACGGTCCTACCCGCACAATCATGATAGAGGAAACTGAACATTAACCTATTGACAACCGCGCGTCGAAAGGTTAACTTATTCAGAACACTTAGAAAATCTCTTAAGGAAAAAATGAGGAAAACCTCCACGCAGGTCAGATATAGGTAAAGTTTAGCCATCCTACTAAGTGAAAGTGACGGTCTTACCCGCACAATCACGAAAGAGGAAGCAAAACTTTAACCTATTATCTGCCACGTTGAAAGGTTAACTTATCCAAAGTACTTAAGAAATTGCTAAGTTAAACTAAAGTAAGCACAAGCGAATCATATATTGTTTATGCGGCAAAAAAAGTGCCAAATTAAACTATAATATGCATGAGCAAGTCGTATAAGGTTTATAAAGCAAGAGTGACGGTCCTACCCGCACAAAAGATTTATATTCCATAAAAATTCAACTGTTACAAGAATGGCCGGGTATCTACCCGCCTACAAGAATATAAATCTATACAAAGACGTAAATCTATCCTAACAGTAGGAAGGGATTTAAAAGATCAAGCTTCAGGGCCACTCCCTCCAAACCCACTTGTACCCGCACCATCAGTTGGCTGTGGCGGTTCAAGGAAGGTCTTGAGAATGGTTAGCCCATCATCAGCAGCAGCAACTTCGTTCACCTTCTTCACCACCGGGTGTGGGAAGGCGGCATACTGGTTCACTGCTTGGTCATATACAGCTTCAGTATCCACATCATATAAAGGGAAGTTGGAAGGCGGGATGCCCTTCTCAACGAACCCTAGACCAAGCAGGAAGCCAGCCTTTTCCCCATCCTCATGAGAAGCGTTGAGGGCTGCGCTCATGGCATCGTCATATGATGTGTCCGTGAAGACTCGATGCACAACCTACAACAAGAAAAAATACCAAGTATCAAAACCTTTTCTAAGTACAAAGGAAAGCGTAAAGACGTTATGAAGCTAAGCTTACCTGCGACAACGCTTCTCGTAGAAGCCATTCCTTGGTAACCAGAGCCTCCTTGAGGGCAGCTTGAGCTTGGTTACGGGCGCGTTCGGCTTCACTTTTGTTAAGGTTGGCAAACAACACTTCCTTAGCATCAGCCTCTTCAACGCCCTTTAGCTTACGCTCAGTATGGTCAAGCATACCCCTCTGGTCCAAGATCTCTTGAAGCTTCTTGGCGTCTTCCATGGCCAAGGCGTCATGAGCCTGCTGGAGCCTCTCTAGTTGGGCTTTGAGCTCCTCATTCTCGGCGCGCAGAGGCTCCGCAACAGCTTCAGCCTTGGTGGCCCTCTCGGTTGCGTTCCGCACAGTTTCCTTAGCCAACCGAAGCTGTTCGTTAACAGCTTGGGTAGCCTTGGAACGGGCCTCGAGACGGGCCTGAACTTCAACCTCAAGGGCCTTGAAGGCCTTCTCCTTCTCCGCAGCAACGGCGGAGAGTCTCCTGTTCTCCTCCCGGATAGCCCGCGCCTGAGCTACTTCTTGGATACGAGCCGCCTTTAACTTGGCGTTTTCACGACAAAGCAGCTCGACGCGCGGCTGCATCCGGGCAAGGAGAATTCGAAGCTCGTTTGTCAGCCTACCCTTCTGGTAGCTCGACATAGCTTCCCCCAGTGCCCCATTTGGAGCGGCGTAGCGCGCCCACTCGACGCAGTCCACAGCCGTCCGAAGGGTTGTTCCTCGGCGGATGTTCCAACGTGGAACATACACTTCATTGGAATCCGGCCACGTTAACAGCTTGGGTAGCCTTGGCACGGTCGAAGCCGCTGCGGTAGAGACCATCGGTGGTGAACTCACAACCGTGGCTGCTGCTGCGGAAGAACCCGCAGAAAAACTCACTGCCCGCTCAGTGAAGGACGCAGTGAATATGGCACTGACAGCCGGTGGAGACGTCACAATTGGAACAGTTGCCTCAACCGGGTGAGCAACTGAACCAACACTCGAAACAGGCGCGGCCGCCTGGGTCGTCGTCTCGGGTAGGTTGACCAAACCTACCGTCATGGGTCCAGAGGTGCTCCTCCCCGCATCACCTTGGAATGCAGTTGCATCCACGCCTGCATGAAGACAACATATTTAAATATAATGGCGGAAAGATATGAAGTTAAAGTTAAAATTTACACTTACGAGTCCTCTTGAGCTTGAAGGTGCGAATAGGCGGGGACGAACCCGATGGAGCCGGCCTCTTCACGCCGGTCACCGTCGTACTAGGCTGCCCGGAGGTGACAGCTGTCTCAACCTCCGGAACAGTGGTCTCATCACCACCAGGGTTCCCCGCCACCTCTTCACTCTCGGTCTCTGACTCTGACCGATTCCCCTGATCGGCAGTGGAGGCAACCTTCGCCTTACCCTTCCCGCCAGCAGCCTTCTTCTTCCGCGTGAAGAAAGGACCATCTGCGGATTCCTCATCAGAAGATGACAAAATTAGAGGAATTCCAGCAGAGGTTTGAGCATTGACAGGGCGAGGGTTAAATAACTCCTTACCTGGCCGCGTGGCGCTCAGAATCGGGTGGCCCGGCGGGCAGACCTCCACAAACTGATCCGCCGTTTGCTCCAAGATGGGCAACTCGTTCTCATCAAGAGCACGGGTACCCATCCGAGCGGGACCACCAGCTTCCCGCGGATGCAGGAGCGATTGTAGGTCGTTTCCCTCTGAAAACAAAAGAAAAACAGTTAGAAGAAAACTTTAAATCAGCAAAGAAGATGAAGCATACCGTAAGGGATAGAGTTCAAACCGTATTCGAGGACGATGGGGATCTGTGGCGCCTCCGCCCCAGCATCTTTCCACACCCGGCTCATTCCGAGCATCACCATCCCGGACTCCGCAAAGCGGTAAACCGGAGATTGGATCCGGGAAATCTTGGCAAACCATTCCGCCTCCTGGTAGTTGGAGGCGTGAAGGCTGGGGAGTGCTCTCCCGTTCTTGAATGTCATCGCAATAGGGACGACACGGGCAGAGATGTAAAAGAACTCCCGCTTCCAAGACCGAAGACTGCGCTCGGTAGCACAAATCTTCAAACCCTTGATCCGGGTGACCAGGGTGTACCAGCCTTGGATGCACCTCCAAGAGTAGAAGGTCTTCAGGCGGTCGACGTGGGGCTCCACACCAAGAATGAGGCACACCCATTCAAAATGACGGATCTTGGCGATCGCCATTGGATGTACCTCCGTCAGGTGCACACCGTGTCTCTCCAAAACACGATATACAAACTTCGTCAATGGGAACCTGAGATTCCCATAGACGAAGAATGCAGCATATACCCCTATCTTGCCTTTGGGGGCATTGTACACCGTCTGATGAGACGTAGGAAACTCAGGCTCGAAAGGCTCGAGCATGAACTTCCTGACAATGTACTGATAAGCGTCGACGGGAAGAGCACACTGGCACTCGCCAGCAGTACTCTTGTCATCCTTGTCCGACGTGGACGAAGGATTCTCGAGGTATACATCGGACTCGACAGTAACCTCAGGATCATTAACGGAAGACATGTTTTGAATGTAAAGAAGAACGATTTCAGGAGAATGCTCGACAGAAAAGTTAGAGTATTCGCCGGAAATCGTTTAGAAGAAGAAGAGAGGTGAAACTGTGAGTTGAGATGCAACCTCTCCTCCCTTTATATACTCATCGCAATGAATGCGATGAATTTAATGCGGAAGAGAGAGGAAAGCGCAGGTGCAATGAAACTATGACACGTGGAATATGCAAGCTGGCAACAACTGTTGACAGGACGCGTGCCGTAAACTTCGCGGCCACGCGCCCGAAAACTCGCGCCCACGCGCCTGAAAAAGCGTCTGGAATGACCATATACTGTCACATCGCCATAACTTCCTGCACGTCCTGACACTGTCAGAAAAAACCGTCGGACGACGTTTCAACAGTTTGGACTGTTCTTATCCTTTCACCAACTCTTCGAATTTCAAAAAGATTCAAAAGTAAGCGGGACTATACCCCTTACCTTGGCAACCAAGTAACTATAAGACAGGTGCGAGTACAGTGTTAAGGCAAAACCCTTCACATACTTAGCACCTACAGGGAATTGAAGCCAAGAATACCTCGGCAACCAAGTAACTATAAGACGGGTGCGGGTACAGTGTCAAGGTAAAACCCTTCACATACTTAGCACCCGCAGGGAATTGAAGCCCAGAATACCTTGGAAGTAAAGTAACTATAAGACGAGTGCGGGTACAGTGTTAAGGCGAAAAGTCGGGAATTTCTGCACGTGACATTAGGACTTCCGCGGGAAGAATCCCCATGGAAAACCATAAAACTAAACCCTTTTCAAAACCCTTTGTAAAGTCCAAAAGTTCACCTCACTTATTAACAATTCATGAGAAGAACATTGGACTGGGGGGACTTGAAGAGGTAGGTCCCAGCAGAGCCCAGTTGGACCCGCAAGACTCACCTCAAAGAGGGACGTCTGCGCAGTTGAACCCGCAAGACTCACCTTCAACAGGGACGTCTGCGCAAAGGCTAAACTCGCAAGACTCACCTTGAAGAGAGACGTCTGCGCAGAAACCAACTGGATCCGCAGGACCCACCATGCTCAGAGACGTGACGTCCTTACGCGCAGTACGCAAGCTGTTCCCGCAGGAAAAGCCTCCCAATGGTCGACGTACTCCGCCTGTTCCCGCAGCAACGGATACTAGCCATCAGGGAAGGCTACCCGCGCAGCAAGGCTACACGCACAAGGCACTTAACTCTTAAATAATTCAGTAATGTCACCTGAAGAAGGAGTGAGCAAGCCGGGAATACTCCCGCACAAAGCCGGGAAAACTCCCGCCCAAATGAGCCAGTCCGTACGCTACTGGAGGATCTTTTGTACTGTACCTGACGAGATATGGACAAAAGATCTGACCAAAGCTGCGACAGCTCAATGACAACAGTACAACGAGCAGCATGCTCTATTACTTAATGTCACTATCAGCCGCTGCCTACTCACCAACCTGTCGTAGCACGTGCATAGCCTGCAGTTGGTGGAAAAGGAATAGTACAGAACCGGCCTGGTCACTATCAGCCGCTGCCTACCCACCAACCACCAGCATGGCATGTGCGTAGCCCACAGTTGGCAGAACAGGAATACTATTCAGCCGGCTGTACCTTCTTGGAAACCTACCTTCGGCTATAAATACTCCAACACCTTGGAATGGTATGAACACATTATCTTACATTATCTTATTATCATCTTATCTTCTCTAGCAATCTCTTAATATACACTTATATTCAAGAGCAATCTAGTCTGATTCTCACGCCGGAGGGTGGTCACAAGGAGGTACCCCCCCCCCCTTCTCAGTGACGAGCTCACGGTGTCTGTTTTGCAGGTCATCTGAAGAACCATCTTTGCCAAACCTAACCCCTCGTGGGAAACATCTATTTAACCCCCAGATTATCCGTAATCTGCCCGGGGTGAATTAGTGTTTCTTCACATACCAATTAAGAATATCGATAATGAAACATGAGTAAAATTACAAAATAACTCACTAATTCATATGTAAGTGACATTGAGCATTGGATTTTCCCACAAAATAACTTCAACTGTTCCTCCAGAACCGAAGGGATCTTCTTGAGACACAAAGAAGCTTCGTTTAAAAATTGACAAAACCACTCCTATTAAAATCAGAGAAAAAGTTAAAGTGAGTAATTAAAATATATTTTTTCATACATTACTAAATATGTAAACGATTAGTGAATTGGTGTTATATATCTTAATGGAACATAAAGTATTGTATATAAAATGATCAATACACTACCTAAAGAATTCATTTGCGAAGCAAAGACACTTCACTTCTGGAAGTTTCAGGTCAATATGAAAACGACCCTTTTTGACGCAAACCAAATTAATATCTTTTTAATATGGTTTTGACCAGAACCAAACCAATATATTTTTAAAATGGCTTGTTTTGATCGGAACCAAACCGGGCTAAACCGAATAATTCAACAGAGTCAATATGAAAAACAGAATAACTAAACCAAATTTATTTTAATAAATTACATTTGCATTCAAATCCATATCCGTATTTGTAAACCCGACTCAGTGATTCTAACATTTCATTTGGTTATAAATAATTATATCGCATTGATCGATAAGTGTGAAGTTCGTTAGTTGTCTTCTAATGGATCGTTAATAAACCATAGAGGTTGGACTGGTCTTTTTTTAAGAGTTCATATATTTCTTTCAAGTTTTAAACTATTAATAAAAGTCTAGGGTCCTTTATGTAAATTCATTTATACATATATATCAAAAAAACCCTAAACCTAACACATCTTAAACAAACAAACCCTTACCCCAAACACCTACCAGCCGCTGCCTTGCCGGCCGCCGTTTTCCGGCGAGTCTCCGGTGACCCCACCCGATTCCGGCCACCCAGTTTCCGACGCACCACCACCACTAAACCACCACCTCCACCGCAGCCCGTAACACCTCCGACGCACCTCCAGCCACCTCATTTCCCCCTCGCGTTCCGGCAGCCCCTTCCCCCTTTATTGCGTTTTTCCGGCGAACCCGGATTCCGGCGAGAAGCCGCCACGGCACTCCGGCCGCCGTGTTGCACTCTCTCCGTCACTCAGTTGTCTCTCTGCTCTCTCTCCTTCTTTCTCCCTCTTCGTATCTCTCTCTTTCTCTCTCTCTATCCCTCTATCTCTCTCGCGCTGTCTCTCTCTCTCTTACTCCGTCTCTCTCTCAGCTCTGCCGGAATTTGGCTCCGGCAACCCTCCGTGTCTTCATCTCCGACGACCTCATAGTCACCTAATAGGTAAACTAATTTGGGATTTTGGTGTTATTAGTTTTTACATATTTATCGGATTTAAATTGTAAATAATTGGTTTGGTAGTACCGGTTAATCTTTCGGTTATATTTATTTGAAACGAGTTGGATGGGTATTGAATTGTTTTGTTTTGGGGAAAAGATGAACAACCGAGTTCGAGTCTAATCCTAGACCGGTTTTGATATAAATGTTATACTTAACAAATTTATTGTTACTAATAGTATTAATATCAATATATAAAGATTATTATTAGTATTATTACATATAACTTACTATTATATTTATAAATTGATAATATTATTATTATTCTCATTATTATTATAAATATTTAAGTTGTTATTAATATTATTAAAGATCATATTATCATTATCTATTAAAATCATATTATTATCGTTAATTATTAGCAATAATATCATTATAGTTATTTTGTGAACTCGTTTAGAAATCGAACCAACATCGGGTATGATATCATTATTTACTATCAATATTATTTATTATTATTTACATTTTTATCAAAACATTATAATTAATACAAGAATTCTATTCTATAAATATTAATATTAGTATTATTAATAATAATTATTGTTATAATCATTATACTATATTAGTATTATTGGAAATAGTTATTGTTATTATTTTTATCTTATATATCTATATATATGTATATATATATAACATATCTTTTAAGAATTATTATTATCATTACTATCTTATCATTAATAATATTATTATAAACTTTATTACCTATTCATTTTTATAAAACCGAACTCTTAAATTAAGTCCGTCTTGTTTCTATTTAATATTGGTTTAGTTATTTAAAAGTCCAATGAAATAATAATATTTTATTTTAAATCATCAATTTAGTACGAGTCCCTAATCATTAACAAACTAACCGGTAATCCGATTTATAACTAAACCTCATCGTTCATTGTTTCCAATATAGTTTCTTCATGGTTCCAAGTTCATTAATATATTACATTATTTATTTTTAGCTAAGGTGTTTATCGTTTCAAGTTGGATTTGTTCGTTTTGTTCACAAGCTTTCTATATGACCATCATTAATTAGTTCTCAATTCATCAAACGAGGTGAGTACTTTCATACCCCCTTTTTCATCTTCCGTTTTGGAGTGACATTTCATACTTATTAAACTAAATGCTTTAATTACTTGAATCTTTAAACCCACAAACGTGATTGTATACTTTACCTGAATAATTGCTTGATTTGGTGTCTTATGCTTAGATGCTTATATGCTTATGTGTAATCGCTTTTGGATGGTGGAACTATAAATTCTATACCATTTGGCAACCCCTCATGGCAAGGTGTCGTTAACGTAATGCAATTAACGATAACTAAAAATTCCTAGAATAGCTGGGTGGTGCTAATGTGTTTAGCAATTGTAATAAAATCCTAGATAGCTAGGTGGTGCTAATGTGTTTAGCAATTGTCATAAAATCCGAGATAGCTAGGTGGTGCTAATGTGTTTAGCAATTGTCAATTTATCCAACTCTAGTGCTTTTATTCATTGTTTTGTATACAAGTGTTGTGGCTTCTTATTACTATATATTTATATGCTCAAACTTATGAATTGCTCACCAACCTTTGTGTTGACAAACTTTATTTTATGAAATGTTACAGGTTTGACTTTTGTTGACTCGAGGACTTGACGAAAAACGTTACCAAGACCATTAGGGTATTAGTAAAACGAACAATATAAATGTTACTTGTATTCAATTTGTTTGTGTGGACGAAATGTGTTGTTTATTGATTTATTGAAATAAAATGAGTTAATTAAATATTGTCACTCTAATTAGTGTCTTGTGTATCTGGGCAATCGGTTGCACCCCGGCATGTTCCACCGCCTTTGGAGTGGTGTGACAGATTGGTATCAAAGCCACAAGACTATAAGATAGGTGGTTAGACGTAACGACCTAGTATAGTCTTTACTTTAGGGTCCTTATACGTGTTGCCTATACATGTTTACCCTACTTGATTGTTCAATACACTTGCTTATTTATATAATTATTTATTTTATCAAATCATAAATATACACATACACACACTTTCATAGTACTCCAAGGTATCCTTACCTTAAAACGCAAAAACATTAGTTTTAATTGTGTTTTATGGATCACGAGCTTAACTTGGATCCCGTTGTTTCAAATCTCCTTAAAGATTGTTTCATATGAGATAACCACTTTAAGTAGTCGAATGCGAGCGTTCCGCCCGTCATCCAAATTTTCGGTGTTAAAACAATAGAACTACGGTGATTTCGTGGACTAGCGTTTTGACATGACATTGTATTCTGATTTATTGTTTTTGTTACAATCGTTATTTGAGTCGAAGACATGAAAAATACGCGGTGGTACGTGCACATGTTTAGACTCCAACATGGTATTTTTGTGTTAAGGGTTTTTAGTGTCGGAATATCAAGTCATGGTGGTTCATGCACAATTTCTCCTCCTTTAAATCTTAAAACATTATTATTACGTTTCAAGAATTTAAACCATTTTTTCTTTATTTTGTTATAAATTCTTATCACAAGTCTTCATTTATAAATGTTATAATATATATATATATATATATATATATATATATATATATATATATTTTACATATATCTCGATTTTATATGGTAAAGTTTTACACCAATTTTCTCATTTTGATTTCACAATGATTTTATTACAAGATTCGTTCATTATGATCTCTTTGATATAAGTTAAAAATATATGTATGTATATATATAGCTAGTTCGATCTGTTCGTAATGATTTTAATATGCCATTTATTTTTATTAAGTCTATTTACATACAAAGATCTTATTATATAAATTTCATCATATTAAGAAGGTTGTATAATAAATTTCACCTCAACTTTTCAAGTAAATTTTTCTTTGTGTAAACTTTAAATTGCCTTTAAAGTCCTTGTACAAAAAGTTTATAAAAATTTTATTTTTATAACTATTCCGTTTATTTTGGATGATCACTTCAAAATTTTAATTATTTAAACTTCTCACGACATTTTTAATTATACTATATTATATAATGCCCGTGGTAAATTTTTCACTACCCAATTTTATTTTCATAACAACTTTCATCATGCAATCTTTGAATTCATTATAAATTTTCGCAAATAAAGAATTTACATCATATGATTTTCCGTGTTTTAAAAATTCTTATGATAGTTTTGCCATGATCTTTCAAGAAAGTCACAAACTTATAACTTGTAATCTTCTTGAAACTCTCATGCAAAACTTCATAGAAATTTTACTTCAAAGACCAAAAATCGTTTACTTGTGAATTCTCGATTTACAATGCCGGTCATTTAACTTACAATGGTATTTTCGTTACACGATATTAAATAATGAACTTAGTAAAAAAAAATTTCATTTCGCAACTTTGGATTCCCAAAAACGACATTCATCATTTAATACTGAGACCTCATAACAAATTTCGACATTCAATTTATGTAGTTTAAATTTCCTCATAAGCAAAAAAAAAAATTATTGTAATCTTTATTAAAAAAAAAGAAAATTTGTTGTGTGATTCACACGCTCGGATCTCAAAAACTCTATTTATATAATATATAGTTATATATATATATTGACATATAATTTTAATCATCAAAATTTTCTTGGACATTTCAAACATTAATTATAAATTATGATATTTTCAATTTAATACTTATTATTAGTCAAGAAAAATCTCCCTGAACGCAACCACAAGTTCCCAAACACCCGTATTCTCGTCTCAAACTACCATCCTAAATCAACCCACCCTTTCACTTCAAAAGTTTTCCCGAGCACTCAAATCTTTCCTCAATATGAACGAAACCTAAACATCCAAAAGTATACCCTCACCTACCCAAACCCCATGCAAGTCCAAGATATACGAAATCAACCCAACAAAAGACCCTAACTACCGACACTTCAACGCCACAAAAACCTATCAAACTCACCATCCTAATACTTCAAGAACACCGACAAACACACTCACGAATGCCTTGAACATATACAAACCAAAGCTTACCCAACTATGACTCAAATTATTCGACCCATGCTATGTCAATTCACCGAACCATATCGCCACGCCATTTCCATCCAACCATAGAGTTGATGTCAAAATAGTAACCCAAACACTCTTTACTAAATACATGTATATACCAAATCTCAACCCAAACTAGCCAGAATCCAGTTATCCAACCCATCAATTTACCCGAGCTCAAATAAGCCAAACTTCATCTATTAGCCCAACCACTACTCACACAAGCATCCAAGCCTAAACCACTCAAACGACCTAAACTCAACAAACCTCATAAATCCAACTCAAGAAAAAACCCAACTACGCAAGCCAACCGAAACATACTCACTCTTCACCAAATTTCCAAACCATTCACCATTCGAAGCCCAAAACCTCTCCATACACACGCAAGTTTCGTTTTACCCTTAAATTGTTATATATATATATATATATATATGTATACCTACATACAACTAGTGTATTTATAACAACCTCATGTATCCAAATAATCACTTTTAATTTATAAACTCTAAAAATATGTATACATATATATATGGTATTGTCATGACAAAAAAAATTTATTATGAGGATTTGTATTCAAGGGTTGTTAAACGATTATGTGTATGATTTCAAGATTTTAAATATTATCACCTAAGGTGATAAATCTCTTAATAACTTTATAAATACGAGGTTTCATTTTGAATGATGAATGCGGGATTTATCTAGTAATAAATTACAACTTTTCTTATATTGCATAAACTCAATGACCATGGCTTTGCAAATCTTGGGATGCATTTATAAATATTTTATATTGTTACACAAATTTTTGCTCAATAACGATTTACGCAAACTATTACTTCTTATTATCGCAAGCATCATCACTTTATATAATTTATTATCATCACAATAACTTTATGTATACAAACTCCTTTAACAATTTGGGTTACAAGATTTGTATTCAATAATGAGTTAAATGCTTTCCCTAGCAACGCATTACCGCGATGCTTTGTTATTATGTGCATTTCTTGGAAACAATAAAACGACTTTACTTGAGATTTCATTGTCGATGTTATTTTTATATTTTCAATGACCATATAAAACGCGATTTACATATTTCGTCATTTATTCGAGTCTCACTGTTATTGTGACTTTCTTTTCCATTGATGAGATGTTTCGATAGTAACTTTATACACATGAGATATCATTTTTGATGTTTTGATTTTTCATGACCGAATTCAAACTATTCAATAACAATTTGTGTAATATTTTCATAGCCTCAATTTCGCTACAAATTTTGTTTATCTTTTAAACGATATTTCCATGACTATGTTATTCATATTTGAGCATTTATGGAAACACAATTCTATACATTATTCTACATCATTTTTTTTAATCTATTAACGGCCTATGTGTGGTTGTCTACAACTTGTGGCACTATTAGGAACCGTTATTATAATGACGATTATATAAATGGTTTCACAACAGTGGCCGTATTCACGTTTTATCACATTTCATCAATTGTTGGTTGTTAACTAAATACTATTTTATTTATATTGATGCACGTATGCGTCACTCCAAATAAACTCACCTCATTCTCGTGTTTTCACGCAATCGTAATCCTAATTACTCATAACCTCAGGTTTGTTCACGTGTGAAACTCATCGTACGACGGTATTGCAAGAGGTATAATCGTTTATCCCAACTTTATGAGATCATTTATTGGACTTTTCATTTCTATTTATTGGGTTTCATCTTATCAATTTTATTTAGTACCTCGATTTATAGACTTTGGTAACTATCTTGATGACTTTTGACTTCGAATCTTATTTCATATTGTTTACCCTAAAATTTTATATTATTCGATCGTCCTTACTTAATTTAAGCCGAATTGTAATTTTCACATTGGTTTATATTCTAAGACTGTAAATTGTTTCATTTATGTATCCCATTTTCCTACTTATTGAAAAGTCTATCCCGAAATTCTCGGCCGCTAGTACTGTTTTGTCAATATTGGTAAAATCCAACAAATTTATTAACCCATTTATTATTTAAATATTTCAAAATAAATATGCCTCTTAAACCACACAATGGACGAACCATGTGGACCATACGACGATCTAAATAATTTTGGGTGCACACGTAATTATCAAAATCCTCGTATGGAAGCTATGGTAAGTACGGTTGTGTGCGATAACTCAGACCCGAGGATGATGTCAGAAAAACGATAAAAATGTGAAAAAATAATAAGGGCATGGTGGATACGCCGCTGGTACATCCTATATATAAGTGCCTTTATCATGTTTCTCATTTGTAGCGTTTTTCGAGTCATGCTAGGATTTGACGTTATTCATTGCTTAAAATTTGTTCATGCAACTATCTTAAGAAGGACAATGTTCGTTAATGGTTACTTTTACTTTAAGTTTATTTTAATTTCGGGACGAAATTTCTAAAAAGTTGGGGATACTGTAACATTTCGATTTTTCGCATTTTATTTTAATAAATTAAATTTGCATTCGAATCCATATCCGTATCTGTAAACCCGACTCAGTGATTCTAACATTTCATTTGGTTAATAAATAATTATATCGCATTGATCGATAAGTGCGAAGTTCGTTAGTTGCTTCTAATGGATCGTTAATAAACCATAGGGGTTGGAATGGTCTTTTTTTTTAAAAGTTCATATATTTCTTTTAAGTTTTAAACTATTAATAAAAGTCTAGGGTCCTTTATGTAAATTCATTTATACATATATATCAAAAAAACCCTAAACCTAACACATCTTAAACAAACAAACCCTTACCCCAAACACCTACCAGCCGCCACCCTGCCGGCCGCCGTTTTCCGGCGAGTTTCCGGCGACCCCACCCGATTCCGGCCACCCAATTTCCGACGCACCACCACCACTAAACCACCACCTCCACCGCAGCCCGTAACACCTCGACGCACCTCCAGCCACCTCCTTTCCCCCTCGCGTTCCGGCAGCCCCCTTTCCCCCTTTGTTGCGTTTTTCCAGCGAACCCGGATTTCGGAGAGAAGCTGCCACGGCACTCCGGCCGCCGTGTTGCATTCTCTCCGTCACTCAGTTCTCTCTCTGCTCCCAAAGCAAAACAACGTTTGTATGAAGTTACTATTCAAGTAAAGTATACAACAACGTTTGTGGTTTAAGACCCAAGTATGAAACATTTAGTTTAGATAAGATGAAATGTCACCCCCAAAACAAAAGATAGAAAACGGGGTATGAAGTTACTCACATTCAAGTAATAAACTTGAAAGATTGATTATTGGAGATTTGCCGGAACGACGAGTTTAACGTATGAAGCCTAAATAAAAGAAAGTCTTGGATTTAGAAAGGTTGTCTTGAAGATCTTTAAATAAAATAATTGTTGCAAAAAGTAAACAATTAAAGTTCAAGGTTTAAAATGTAACTATTTAAAAATTTATAATAATAACCCTTTTAAAAATGTAAGTTTGCTCGAAACAGGGTTAAAGTATCTAACCTTAATATTTACTTAACCAATTTTAAGTAATAAGGTGGGGAAAATGCTAAAATGCAAGTTCCATTGGGCTAAAGATACTAAAACGGGTCTTTATCGAGTGTTCGGGTTGTTGGTTCGGGTCTGACGAATGGTCAAACCCAAAGTCAACTTTCCAAAATATTAATTGTTATGAGATAACTCACAAAAACTTTATAGGACTTAACCAAGTATGTAGATCTATTGTTTAGAACTAACAACGTACGTTAAGCGAGTGTTCAGTTTTGTCGGTCCAAACTTAGTTATGAGATCAAGTTGGATCCAACATTTCCATGTAATTAAGAAAATAATAAAAATCAGTTTGTAAACTATTTTTAAAGAAATATACAAGTCTTGATAGCTAAAAACACACTTAACCGAGTAAAAATCAGATCGGTTCGGTTTCCATCTCACAACAAGTTCATAGATGGATTCCACATACCCATATATCATAGATCTTGTATAATAATGTACAAATGAAAATATTTAAGTTCTACAACTAAAAAGACAACAAGTCTTTTTAACAAAAGTTCGGTTTGGTTCGGTTTCCATCTCACAATGAGTTCATAGATGGTCTCCACATACCCGAGACTTGTAAATGTGACTAACAAACTAAAATGAGCAGAAGTTAGGCATAAATAATATGTATAAATAAGTTATGTGTGTGTATATATATATCAAGAACTCGAAGTCCTCCATGAAGCCTTACCTTATGACGTTCGAAACTTAACCAACCGGAGTTGGTGAAGTAACTAACAAAGGTAACAAGGGGTGTGTATTATATATATGTTATACCACCATATTCAAGAGTTAGTAATGTTAGATGAACAAGTTAGAATTAAAGATAAAACTCAGTTTGACTTTTAGAAGTCAAACCTTCAAGAACACAATGAAAATAACATTAAGATCTTTGAATTTGAGAGAGAAATTGGGAGTTGTAGCAGAGATTAATGGATGGAAAGGGTGGTATATATATAGGGTAAGTTGAAATGGTCAAGCATAAAGGGTCTTGCATGAAAATGGGGTGTTTTGGTCACATGTTTACATAAAACAAAGCAAAAACGAGTTGTTGTGCAGGTGTGCCTTCGCGCCCCGCGACCAGAATAGGGGTCCCCCATCGCGCCGCGCGACGGGGTGGATTTCCTGATTTTTTCAATATTTTCAAAAATTGCAGTTTTGGCCCCCGAAGTTCGTTTTAAGTGATTTTTAAGCGTTTTAAAGACCGAATTGAGTGTTTTCAAGACCCAACAAGTGTAAAACAATATTGTAACATAAAATCCATCATTTTGATTATATCATGAGCTTCGGTTTACAAAACGGGTCGGTTTACATCAATAAAGTTTACAAAACAAATACGAATCGAGATCCGAAATTAACGAATGTCACAAAAAACTCATTCCAGTTGTGAAAACGTTGGAAACTCAAAATGAGTGGTTAAGATGAGGCCACATCTTTCATTTGCTTATTTTAATTCAAAATCATAAAATGGTCATATTGGTCTCTCTCTCTCTCTACCTTTTACTAATAAAGCATATTCTAAACTATTTTTTTTTCTTATATTCAAAATCTATATCTTCTCTTTTTCTCTCTTTTTCTATATTAGAAAACAATGGAGATTAGTTTGGGGAAAGCAGAAGCAACAATGGAGGTTAGCGAGCTAGAACCTGCAAGCCATTGATCAAGTTCAAGATCAGCCGCTCTACAACAGCATCCACCGCCGCCACACACCACCTTAGGACCACCACCGCTTACGGCCGCCACACCACCGGATATGCAATTTTCTCTCTACCAAGATCAAGATATGGCCCTCTACAACACCATCCACCGCCGCCGCACACCACCTCTTGACGTATTTGTCTCCGATTGACGGATTTTGTCTCCAGTGAGTTTGTTCTCTACCACAGATCCGAACAACCCATAACTCGCCTCTCTCTCCTAAGAGGAGTTTTCTTTTTGTCGGGTTTAAATAAGATCTAAGATCTAAGATTTAAATGATAGTCATTCCTAAAAGGAGTTTGATTTTTTTCATCATCTTCTTGGTATATGGATTTTTTCAATATGTTGTTTATTGATTATGAAGTCTTTTGATGCTTTATTTTAATGATAAAGTATGAGTTTGTTGTGTTGTGAGTCTTGGGATTTAAATGAGATCTAAGATATCATGAACGGATCGGTTATTATTGTCAAAAATTTATATACGTGTAATGATGTGAATTGATATACGATGAACAAGATCTCATATGCAAGTTTTGGTTTTTAGATCTCTGGGCTTGAGGTGGCGGTTGTTGGATCTCTGGGCTTATAGGCTTTATAGGTTTAAGTTGAAAAAAAGAAGGCAACCCCCAACAGTTTATTATTTAGAGTTTGTGGAGCATTTATTTCTAGTCATTTTATGGCCTGAGTATGTGAAATCCGATGTTTCTAAAATCCTAATTCGAACATATGTTTTTAACAATTAGCATATGTTTTGAACATATGGTATAGCATTATACATATGTTTTTTTGTTGTGTTTAATATGTTGTTTTTTTTACACAGTTAACATATGTTCTTTGAACATATGTTTTTAAACAAGTAACATATGCTTTAAACAAGTAGCATATGTTTTAATTATACAATTTAACATATGTTTTATATTACTTCAAGACCGGAAACCCGATAAGAGATCGGCTTGTGGTGTGACGGATTTCTAAAGAGTGCAGGGAAAACGCAGATTTGTTTAAAACCTGACATGAGCTTGTAAAAAGAGAGAGAGATAAAGAGAGGGGAGAGAGAGAGAGAAGAGGAGTAGAAAAGAGACAAAATAGGAAAGAGAAAAAATATGAAAATGAATGTTGATTTGAAAGAGGAAAAAGAAAAGTAAAAAGTGTTTTATGTGTTAATTTACTAGATTGCCCTTTTTGTATTTATTTAAATGTTTATTAAAATTGATTTTAGTTTTTTATTAACTTTTAATATGGACCACACAAATCAACTGAAGTATTTGAATATGTGGTCTAGAATGAGTTTCCAGGATTTTCACAACTCAACCAAGTTTTTCATTATAACCCAACCTATACACACACACACACACACACTAGTAGGTACGCGCGCGTTGCGGCGGGGCCGGCGAGTTACAACATGATACTCGTTTATGTTAAAAAAATGCGTATTACGACAAGGTTTCTCACATATAATTTACAATCCATTCAAGTTTAATGTGCTACAAAGTAACAACAATAAACATTAAGATGTGTGCAAAACAACCATATTCATTGTTAATGTTGGTTTGTTTATTTTATTCATGTGACATGTTACTATCAAAAAGTTTGGCATTTACATATAGCCAACCCAAAATACAGTCAACACTCAACCCAAATACAACAGTAAGGTTTCACAATTTTATAGTATGACTTGTTTAGGGCCTCATACGACTCTAGCTACAATTGAAAAGAAGAAAAAAAACATCAAAATTGGACGCCAAGATTCAACTCTTAATTGTTACTAAAATTCCATATTTACAAAACAAAATGTCTCGTTGTCTCCTTAAACCGCTCCTTCTCATTAACCGCATTAAGCTCCGTGTCAACTGAAAAAATACAATGTATTTCAATAATTCATGTTAAAGTTGCATTAAACTATTATTTGAAAACTCAGAACTCACCAATCGTTCCATGTTGATCAAGAGCACCATTAGATGGAAAGGGGTGTGCACGGTTCGGTTCGGTTCGGTTATTAGCATTAACCCAACCTAACCGATCGGTTATCGGTTCGGTTAATTTCGGTTAATAACTAGTATCAAACTTGGGCTAAAATTTTTGCTTAAAAATACATGAAATGAATGTTTAAATACATGAAATGAATGTATAAATATATGAAATAGAGATATTTGTACATGAAATGGAGATGTAATATATGAAAATGATAGTATTAAACTATTAATACATATAATACATGAAATATAAGGAAAAAATCTAGAAAATATTAAAAAATAAAGAGTTCGGTTCGGTTAATTCGGTTATATCGGTTCGGTTTCGTCGGTTTTTGGTTCGATTTTGGTTAACGATTCGGTTATTGCTCACCCCATCATGAAATGGGATAAGCCCAGCTAGAAAGTTGTTGGGAGTCTAGGTTTCAAAGGTACATAATACATAAATCAACAAAGGGTTCAATAACAATATTAAAATGTATTTCGGTTCGGTTTCAGTTTTTTCGAGTTTTTTGGGTTTCGTCTGTTTTTTTTTTGTTTCGTTCATGTTCATAATTTTTTTTTATTTCAATTCGGTCTCTTTCTTTCTTTTTTTTTTTTGGTTTTGGTGCTGGTTCGGTTTTGTTTTTAGGTTTTTAATCGTTTTCGATTTCTGTTTCGCTTTCTAATCAGTCGCTTTAGGAAGAAAGGGCTTCACTTAACTTAGTCGGGTTAAAGAAATTAATATGAGCATACTACCCTACAGTCCTATGCAACCTAATAGACAAAAAAGAATCATCTTATAATCAAGCTCATATCTTTATACTCTCTTCAAAAAACAAAACCAAATAATGTTTAACACGTGGAATTTCTGGTGCATTTCTAAAACCTTAAAATTTTTAACACGTGGAAATAAGTATTTTTAACACAATTATAATATAATAGTGTTAATAAATGAAAATTTCATAGAACCAACCTTTTCAAGATCTAAGCTTCCTTCACAAACTATGTTGACTGAAGCAACACCAGGGTCATGAGTACGATCATGATATTCTGAAAAAAAAGAACAAATATTACTTAAGCCGACAACCGTTATGCATAAATGAAGCGTCATTAAGATATAATATTAGTAAGAAAAAATAAAACATTTTATGCTCACCCCTAATCCCAAGAACACATAATCTAAATAAAGTTTTCAATTTGAGTTTGTTTTAATTATACTAGCATAAGTGCCCGCGTGTTGCCGCGGATTCATTCAAATTATCCCCTCGTATTGGTTTGTAGTGTTTGATATGGTGTGTAATGGTTTATCAGTGCGAACATGAGCAACTAAATATTAGGGATGAATGTGATGAGAAAAAAAGGTGATATTGTGGTGAAGGTCGGTTGGAACGGACTTGTTTGGTATATGGATAGATATTCCATATTTTATAAAGATGAATTGTAAGGCCCCGTTACCGGTGCCCTACTTTTGACGTTGGATTTACTCATAAACACAGTTCATAATATCAGAGTTAATAAAAATATTCGCGGAATATTTAAACCTTCAAACCATTATATTACATAACCATCCTTTCTTGTCTTAACGGGCGTTCAAATTATTTAAACATAAAACATTGTCTTTAAAATAACATAACATTTCTTGATATGCCAGCTCCTTCAAGTTCATGCCATGTGCTTCCTTTTATGCAAGCTGCCTCAATCTACTCACCTGCGTGCATACTAAAAGTCAACTACGCTGAGTGAGTTCTAGTTAATCATACAACATACAATATGTTCTCATACTTGCACAGGTGCCCGAAGGGGTGTACATTAATTATACTTACTCTTCATATATAACTATCCATCCTATTTAAAGAGCCTTCCGCCCTATAACCTCACAGATATTATAAAGAGTCTGGTCCCCAACATCACAAATATTGTTAGGGTCTGGTCCCTACCATCACAGATATTATTAGGGTCTGGTCCCTACCATCACAGATATTGTTAGGGTCTGGTCCCTACCATCACAGATATTGTTAGGGTCTGGTCCCAACCATCACAGATATTATTAGAGTCTGGTCCCTTTGTTTCATGCAACTGTACCATACCTGTTCTTACATACTTTCTTTGACAATACGCGCAATCTCCGAAGAGCATTCACGTACCATCAACATATCATACATACATCATATCTATATTATCTATGTCTATATTACATATAAAACATTTTAGATGGATAATATGGTAATTTTACCATTTTAAGATGCCGATAACATTAAGGAACGCCGCTAAATTAAATATACTCACCGTCGGCGAGTAACGATCCATCCTCAAACGACGTTACATCTTCCTAATCAATTCCTTTTAATTGATGTCAGTTTCAATTCCAATCCAACCTACCCAATTGCTTTTAATACTCAGATTCTAACTTGCTGAAACACACGGACACCAACTCCCAATTGCTTGAACATCATCATCGCCCATATGATTGGAGGCCGGTTCGAGTCCCTGATGAATGAAATCGAATCGCTGTTGTTATTGACGTAATCGAAATGATGTCTGTCGTACGAGGATGCTATGCTATGATTCTGGTGAATTGCTTTCCTCAATTTTAAAAGAATTGAAACCCTCTACCTCTGCTAGGGTTCCCAAGGTATGATATCAAAATTTCCTAAACTTATTAGTGTTTTAACATTGAACAATAGCATGATAACATGATCTGTAGGTGTGATTGATTATTTATGTATTTAGGGGAATTGCCATCTGATTTTGAATACAATCATGCTCTATGATAGAGTACAGATGTGCCACATTATGATTTGCTTATGAACATTTTTTTTTGAAGTGGATATACTTTCACACTCAACAGATGGTGAGTTTAATATGATCAGATTCCGCGCACAATGATAAAATTTTATTTGTAGATAGTTAGTGGAGTCTTGTGTATGTGTAGGCATGTATTATGAATATTAGTGGCTGAATTAATCCATCTTCCAAGTTTTAAGTCAATGGGAATTGATTTGAGAATGAATTTATCGTTATTTTGACAATATTCATCTCTTCCATTTTTGTTCTTGCTGTTTTCTTTTATCTATTCCTTGGCCTCTTGGAATGCGGTTGGAAGTAGACGCGGCTTATTGACAGTTCTTTAAATTTGTACTGTAAGTTTAACCGATTCGTGTATTTGGACATTTTAAGAATTGATTAGCAGTATAAGTTTGAAAATGAAGCCACTTTCTCAGAATTGATAGCGACTTCAATTATGCGAATAATAAAAAACTGAAATTGCTGACTCGAATATCGACACCACTTTTCACGCTTTATAGTCGCTATCTTGAAAACATTCTATGAGATAACGACTTCGGTTATGTGAAGATTGAAAAACTGAAGTCGCTACCCAACATATAATCAGTAATCATCATGGGTTTTAAAAACAATCCATTTGGGTAAAATATTCCCTTTTAACATAACATAGCAACCGGTTATTGTTTTCATGGGCTTGCTATCTATGTAGGTGTTAAATGTAGCATGTTGCATGCTCTATAGCCACTATGGAAGTGATGCCTTAAATGATACCCATGTGGAAAAGAAGATTCGGCCCTATTTTCACTTTGGAAATTAGGAGAACGAAGTAAATTGTTGGCTAAATTTCTCATAACGTATGAATTTAAAAGCGAAAAATGGAGTTGGTTTGTTCCAGTGCCGACCCATGATTCATTCTAAGTGGCTTATATATGCGGAGGTACAAGTTCTTTTATATTGTACTTGATTTCTTTGATATGGTTATGATTTAACTTTATTTGACTTTTGCTTTTCTTTTAATCTTCAGAGGAAATTTCTTTTATATTTTCGTTATGGGCAACGTTTATTAAATGGATCTAACGTGTTGGCGGGTCAAAAGGGGTTGGTGGGTAGTCATATACACGGGTTGCAACGGGTCGACCAGTCTATTTACAATCCAATCGAACGAGACCCATTATTAAAACAAGTTATATCATGCAATATGAATGCGAGTACAACTTATTCGTCGTGAGCTTATGAGGCTTTTCCATTTTCCAACGCTTCTAGATATAGTTATTGTCGTATAACCAAGTTATGTAATCACATGAAGATGTTTCATGAACATCATTTAAACATCAAACTGACACTTCAATGCATTTTATGTTACCTAAGTTCAAAACAGATAAATATATTTCATGCTCTTAAAGAAAAGGGGAAAAATGATTAGTGAAGGTATTAACTATATCATATGCGGCTTTAGGTTTGGTTGTTTTTACTCGGTTTTGGGTAAAGGTGAACAAAAAGACCAGGGAACAGAAACCAGTTAATAACAAGAACCAACACCGATTTTTAGAACTGGTTTGAGAGAACATGGTTTGGAGCCGCCTGAACCATAGCGTCCTAATTGATATGAAAAGTCCCATGTTGAAACTGGACCCCGAACCACCCCCGTTACAACCCAAAACTCAAACTGGTCATTTTCTCTTTATAACCCGGTTTCAACGACAATACCAGCTGTTGACTTCATCTAGCACATGCCATTAAATGTGTTTATATAGTAATAATAATAATTTAATATTTTAGATTAATTATGGAGGCTTGTTTTAATTGTTTTAATTGTTGACAACTACAGTTTTGTGTGCATATTTAGGAGTTTGGCCTTCCAAAGGGAGAGGACATATGGTCGTACCATGCGAGCATGGACCCACAATGATTGCACCGATGCACCTGTACATGGGCAGTGATAAGATGATGACTTAATGGTCAAAGTGGGTGATGATGCTAACGTTTGCAAGTTGCTATAAATGAAGATTTGTGGTGCCTTATGAAGAAATGGATGATGCAGGTAATTTCTTGTTGTAGGTAACTTGTTCTCTGTTGCAAAAAAATGGAGTTCATTGGACTTTATTACCCTTGAACTACCAATCACACTTAGAACCGATGCTTTTCAAGATTTGGCACCGGCGATAACACGGAAACTGTAGTCAATATCGGGTAAGCTTTGTCTCTGCTTCCTTAAGAAAAGAAAATACTTGGTAGGTTCTAACATTGACGTTTAGTGCCATCTGTACTGAAAATGTGATTGGATTTGTGCTATATGTAATGCATTCAACGTGACTCGTCGCAACGCGCGTGTGATTATACTTTCAGTTAGTTTTACTATTAGTAAAGTTTATGGTATATCTAAGTTAACAATTCATCAATGTTTATTTGTAATACTAAATAATAAATACATATTTATAAATTATCCAGTTCTCAATACGACCAACTGGTCATATGCATATACCATGTATATCTAAGTTAACACTGAACCAACCGGTCATATGCATATACCAGGTATCTAAAGTTAACACTGAACCAACTGGTCATATGTATATACGAGGTAACAAATACATCATCGATAAGATCCTCTTACGACCCCACCGTTATATATTTATAAATCATAATCTTATTCCTTTTGGGTCAAAACTATTGCAATAAGCAATTTTATGATTTGTTTCTTGAATATTTTTCTTAAGGTTAAATATGAATCTTAATGCAGAAACCCATTATCTTTGCATAATGAAGTGCCTACTGCAGAAGTTATGGAGTTGTCGGGAAAGTGTAGTGAAATGATTGTTATACCCTTCAGTAAAGGAAGAACAACAAGAAAAACTGGGTGGACACTGTAAGAAGATGAACAAGATTATTCTTGAATCTATAGGTGTCAATTATGTTGGGTTAACAGGTTGAAATGTGCAACCTAAACACGACCCGTATTATTTGTTATCTGAGTCAATGATTTTAACCCTAACTCGCACACACAAATTTGGGAAGACCCGAGCACGGGGCCATTAACCCATTTATCAAAAAAAATTAAAACATATATATATATATATATGTGTGTGTGTGCGCGCGCGCGCATGTGTAATTTAGATTTGTTTTGAGTAAATGACTAATTTGAATTTTTCTTTTTTTTTGCTGAAAAATTTAAAAATTCTTAAATATAAGTTGGAAATTGCATATCTTCAGAAAAATGGAAAACATGAAAAACAAAAATAAAAATATAACTTTAAAAGCTTTTTAAATACTTAAACGGATTCACAGGCCAACCCGTTTATATACAGGTCAACCCAAACTTGACTCGTTTTCTAAACAGGTCCTGTTAGTCAACTCAAAGCATGATTTTTCCGTGTCGGCTTTGGGATGTGTCAACCGGATGAAATGATGATTGCATATAATAAATGGAAAAATTGGATCTCTTAGGATGAAGAATGGATAGCTTAATGTCAACAGGGGTTGTCAGCCACGTGTAACAGAGGTCAAATGGTGAAGCAATCTTTGAATTTTGACAAAAGCTAAAATGATGATGAGTATAAAATGTTTTAAACTGTTTGTTTGCTTTGCCAGTATAGGTATAGGTTGTACATGTTTTAGGTGTTAGAAAGCTAGCATTGACTTTTGACGAGAGTCAAAATGGTTATGTAAATCTTTGACATTGAATATAACCCAATTTTGTTATGTGTATTTGTTTTTGTTTTTGTTTTTTGTTGGGGTAAACTAACCCTTCTGGATGCTATCAACCGAATTCCTGTTGCCTTCCCGCCGCAACGTGCGGGCACTCTTACTAGTTACATATAAATCATATTTTAGAAGGACAAAATGGTAATTGATTCTTTTCCGGTGAGACACCGTTATATTAAATAATCATTAAGTTCACCGGCCATGTATCCGTCACAACATCAATGGTCTCCGGCGCAATTAATGGTCTTAGTTGAAAGGGTGGGAATTCAATCGATGGATGAAATTCAATTGTGGTTTTTTTATACTTAAAATCGTGTTCAATGATGATAGAATAAAACAAGACGATTGTGCATCAATACCACTATCAACCCTAATTTACAACCTTTGTTAATCGAGAGGCATAAACAACGAAATACGCAGCGGTTGCTTCTTCAATTCAATTCTTGACCACACCGCCAATTTTTGAAATCCCATCCAATATGTAATGATTGCCTTTTGTTACACGATCGATTGAACTCAGGTTAGCCTCTCCTTATGTGTAATTATTGCATTTTTGGAATTTAGATTCGATTGTTGTGTTTGCAATTTGGCTTCAGTAGAAACAATTGGTCCATAACCACAGCCAGTTGTTACACCTCAAAGGTTTAGGATTTTTTTTATTTGTTTTCTTTTTGGGATGATTAAATAAACAATCTCACCAGATTCATGTGTTTTATATGTTCTTTGTTTGTGATCTTATTTTGAGTGATGAAACAAGTTGTGTAATTTCGTTGACGCTAGGGTTTGTGTGTGGATTGTCTTTTTGTTTGTTTTACATTAGATGGAAACTTTTTCGAATATTTTAATATTGCCCTCCCAAAAAATCGGCGTATATTTTAATTTTAATTTATCAACCGCCGATGTATTATTCGACGCGTTATCAAATGCAATTGAAAATATTTTATTTTCTAGTTTATAAGTTTTTATAACATAATCTAAAATTTCAAACAAATTATCTCCCGTATGTGGATACTCAAAGAGTTCGAAAGCAATGGTGCGTTTCATCATTTCCCACGATGACGGGTCTACCCAATGAGCGGTGACACAAAGATAAGATTCGGGTAGACCATGTGGAGCCGACCAAACATCACTAGTTAAGTTTATTCCCGTATTTATATTTTCAAAATATGCAATTAGTACCTCTTTGGCCTTCTTCCACAATTTTAAACAATAACGTTTAAGAGTATGACGACTTACGTGAGTGTATTGTGGTTGAAGCGTATCTCGAATCATGGCGGTTAAGCGAGGGTTGTCGAAGTGGCTAAACGGCAAAGCTTCTTGAATCACAAACTTCGCCATACGATCTTGAATTCGATCAATTTGGTATGTAAATATTCCGCCTTCACTATCCATTTGCGTTTGTTGCGACTAGACGTTCTGTTTCAACGCCCTGCAATACGGTCTTTCGATGTGTTTCTTCAAATTTGAATTCGAAAGTGGGTTTAAATAAATCCCACAAAACTTGCACCGAGCCTTCAATGAATGGTCACTCAATTCAACCAAATCCCAATTGCACCAAATCTCTTGATTACGATTATGAGGTACAATACGAACGAAACTTGGTCCGGCGGTGGAACCTTGACAAACCGATGATTGTGAGGCAGCCATAACAACAAATATGAATATAGAAGAAGAGAAAACAAGAGATTAGAGAACTCAGAACGTTGTAATAGCGTTTTTTTGTATTTTTTTGTGTTCGGGTTTGCGTTTTGAGTGTTGTGATGAACCCATTACACCAAATACCTATTTATACTAGTAGTGGGGTGTTTGGGGAGCCAAAAAACGGCCATTTTTGACCCCAACGGTCAAAAAACGGCCATAAAACCGTTTCCCAACGGCTAGAACTACTCCAACGGCTAGAACCGGTTCCGAACCGGTTCCGGTCGAACCGGTTCCAGAACCGGTTCCGGTTCGGTTCCGGTTCGGTTCCGGTTCCTACCCGGTCCACCTCCAAAAATGTCAAACCGGTCCCAGATCGTCGGGTTGAAACGGAACCGAACCGGTTCCTACGAAAAACGGGTAGGAACCGGTTCGGTTCCACCGAACCGGTTCCAGGAACCGGTTTTGTTGTCCACCTCTAAGTCGCTAGGGTTTGTGTGTGGATTGTCTTTTTGTTGGTTTTACATTAGATGGAAACTTTTTCAATGAATATGCCAAATTTGTTCAATCTGGTGTTGAATCTCACCTTTCTTAGTTTCAAGAACAACAAATTAAAGGGTCAATTTCCATCTTCAATTACCTGAATCATCACAATACTTACTGAGGTTTCTCTCTCACATAATAACCTCAACGGTAAATTACCCAGTTTAACTATGTTGTCTAGCTTGAATTTACTGAATTTAAGAGGAAATCATTTTGATTCAGAACTTCCATTATTGTCTAATTGAGAGCTTGAGAGTTACTACAATTTTTTGTAAAGTAATTAAAAGATGTTGCTTCTGTGAAAAACATTTTTGTTGTTCATTTAATTAAACGAACGGACACGAAAACACGTTTTTTTTATCGTTCTATGTTTATGAACGTTCGTTTAAATTTTAGTAAATACGTTATATATATATATATATATTTGAAGAGCAAGAACAGGTGGCGTAGATAAGACGGTTTGAAGAAGATATGAACCATAAACGAGAAAAAGAAAGGCATATGTGTGAAAAAAAAAGAAAAACAAAAATATTATTTTTGGCACCCGGAACAACTTTTTGATGAGACTCTTTTGAGAAGATACAAGAGGTGGGATGCTAAAACAGACAATTAAAAATAATTTATATCAACAATAGTACAACTTGGATAAGTCAAAACGAGTTGCACTGGCTTCGCTCGATTCACTCGTCCAAAATTTTAATTCATAATTAGCATGACAAGTGAAAACTATTAACAAGCTCTATCCATGCAATAATTGATAGAGTTTACCTATTAAGAATAAACAAGTATTCTCATGCCTTAATTGGGCAACATGGCTCATTTTTTATGCATCTTTTTGTGTAACTATTGGATGGTGGTTAAATTGTTACTACTATTATTTGTGCAATGTGCTCATCATTGTTGGTCCTGTCACATGCCTTATTTTAAGTCAAGGTGTAGTATGTATGAACAAAAGCCTAAATTGACAAGTGAAATGTTCATTGTTCATCTATTAATGTTTTTGAATTGAATAACTAAATGTGTTCAGTTTTTGACTTTTAAAAGGCAATATGCCATAATGCAATTTATCTATAACTTCTGTTATATCAAATTTCTCTATAGATGAAATGAGTTAATGGGTTCTTAAGCTATGCTAATAAACCCATGTGTGTTTATTGATGCATGTGTATATGTTAAATATGTATGTATGCGTATGCATGTATCTGTTTGTGTGTATTTGCATCACCATGCTTTTAAAGTTCCATAATAAAAGCTTTGCTAGATTAAGATCCAATTCTTGATTTGTTATCTGTGAACTTAATATAATAAAGCGTCAGCCATTATCGGATTTAAATTTTGTGTCTTTGTATATATTGGTTTTATTGTGTTGGTAATGATTTGTATGTTTCTATCTTTTGTTGAAGTTGTGCACTAATCGTTTTACCTAGTCGTTACAGGTTATCTCAAGAATACTTTAGGAACAACTAGAAAAGGAGGAGATCATGATAGCAATGGACTTAGAATTGGTAAACCAAGAAATTTTATTTTTTATATAGTTAATTTGTTTAGTTATTAACTAACTAGAGGTTTATTTTGTTAGTAACATGTATGTTGAAAATTAACATTTAGCATCATCAAAATATTCATTGCTGAATCAATAACTTTCTGCATTGCATTGAATGATGCTATACATGGTACTTATATAATATTGCCCTCCCAAAAAATCGTTATGAAGTCCAAAAAGCTTTGCTGTTTTCTAATATGTATTATAGGCATAGTGGAAGATGATTTTTAAAGCTATGCATAGGCAACAAATTAGATTAAACACGCCAGTATCACGGTTGCATTATGGAAGGTAACAAGTCATATTTGGTTAATTTCAGCTACTAAATCATATTCCACCAGTGGCAAAATTTATAAGACAATATATTGCCATTAAATGGTTAAATGATGTATATTCTATCAAAAAGTTGTCATGGTTTGTGCGTTGGGTTAAAAAACTACATTTGTTATTACTGGTGAGACTCGACAAAAATGGTGTATACGAAGTCATAGTTGTAATATTTTATTGTTAGGCACCAAATTTATATCAGACATGATTACCAATTTCTATTATATGCCCACGTGTAATATTTTAACTTAAGTAAATTGAATATTATGTATCGGAAAGTTCATATGCTAAAGTACTTTTCTTTTAGCTAGATATCATATTACAGGGTTTTAAATCTCAAATATTCATATAAGGTTTCTATTCAAGACAAAGAAAAGGATGGGATGGAGATCGTGATCGATTGATCAACAATTTGAGAAGTTTTAAAAACATAATGACTTTGCTGCAATGTATATTTTTTTACACATATATGGCACCCGGATACGGGCCATAAAGAACGTGCTTTCGCAGGTAAAGCTCATGATGAAGAAGATGATGGCCATGATGAGCCTGTTTAAAGCTCCTATGTTCTAAACCTCTTGGTTTATGGTCTTCAACGGGACAAAATATATTGTACGGTTGGTGGAAATTGATATTGGGGGCTTTTGTTCTCAAGTGCAAACTTTATGGTGCGCATAAACAACTTGTTGAGGTATGCTTAAGCATTTATAATTATTTTTATTTAAATATTTTGTTAACTTGAGGTCATATTTGATATAAATCATGTTTTAGGTTACTTCAAGCTCCGTAAGACTCGTAGCAAGTGCTACATTTGAAGGATGAAATAAGTGGCTTGTGTACTACTGTTAAGTGAACATTTGAAGGTCCTAAATCGGTGACCGCCCTGCATGGCCTCTAACCCGGACCTTCTTGTCATTTATTGTCATTTTTTTTCATTGCCTCTTTTGCGCCAATAAAGTTGTTTAAAGGGGTTGTCATATCCGATGAAGACGTTGGACATGTATGTTGTCATATCTGACATCATTGACCATAGTCACCAGTGTGTGTATTCTAAATGCTCTATTGAAGTTGCAAAATTGCATCTATTTTGATGTATGTTTTTTGGAAATAAGGAAACATTCTTTTGTAAACAAATGGTAGATGTAATATTGTAATCCATTGCTTATTAGCCCTCATGTTTATCTTGTGTTGTAAGTTTCAACATATTGAGTTGCTAAAATTGAATATTTTGTTTAGGGTTTAAAAGTTTAGAGAATGTTTATGATTTCATTATTTTCCTTAACAATATTTAAAAATGGTTCGGTATAATGGGGTTTTAGTTTTGAACCGGATTACTTAATTGTTTTCACTATTGATGCACCCAATATCACTTATCCTCTTGCAACAACCACGGTAAGTAAAGTACTTATATAAGTTTAGATTAATGATTCTTAACATTTTAAAAATTCAAATAACATATAGTGACATCCATTATAATTTATATATATGCACGATGCGAGTGAAATTCGTTAGAGAAAATACAATCTATTTTATGTCAATCTTTATTAGGTGGATTCCATACTAGGACTTTTTAGTCCTCAGATCTCTTGCAATTTTAAGTTAAAATGAGAGCGACCTACTACTGACAAACTCTTGTGCCCCCGTCGCAACGCGCGGACACTCTTACTAGTATATTCATACATACATCATATCTTACATCGTACATATCAATCATATCTTTAACTACCACCTGACGGTACATGCAATATCCGAAGATCGTTCACGCACCGTCAAGCAATCGTCATACATAAATCATTCAAGGCATACACTTACCATTTAGGGTAAGTGTATTAACTATCACATAGAGTATGCACACAGCCCCGAAAACATAACAAGGGAGTGGGGCTAGAAACTCACCTCAATGCGGTTGCGTTCACCGTTTACGGTTATTCCCCTCTTTAGCTGTGCACGACTAACTGTATAACAATTACGCATATTAATTACTATCACTATCCATATCATATTTCTAGTTCAATTATAACCCTCAACGAACGGGGGTCCGGGGGCAGTAGGGTCTAGGGGCGGCAGCCCCTAGCAGGGTCCAAAGGGCAGAGCCCCTGGCTGGGGTCGAGCTGCCAGGTCAGCTTGGAAAAATTTTATTTCCATTAACAGGCTTAACACATTTTCCATTAGAATTTTGAATCATTATCTAAGTTGCTAACTCAAAAGTCCAAGGGCTTCTTTGTAATTAAATCATTCTTTTTCTAAGTCCAGGGACTGTTCTGTCATTATGTTAAACTTCTAGTTCGTTACTTATTCTTAACGAATTGACTCATCATAGCGAACTGGTTCCTGTAACGAATTGAACCCTTTAACGAATGCGTTATTAAACGAATTGGACCTTTTAACGAACCGGTCCTTTGACGATTTAGCCCATATAACGAATCAGTCCGTGTAACGAATTGGATATTCTAATTCGATATCTCCTTAACGAATGGTCATGGCGAATCAGAAGCTAGTTCGTTATTTTATCCTCAACGAATCGCTTGACGAAATGCTTCTAATTCGTTAACTCCCTATTCACGAATTACCTCTAAATCGTTAACTTTCCGTTAGCGAATTAGGGTTAGGTCAGGGAATGTCAAAACATTCCCTGACATCGTTTACCTCGTATTAACTTTTCCGCCGCCGCCGCCGGAGGGCCCCCGGAAAACCGCGGATTTGCTGGAAAAACGAGTTTTTAACTCGTTTTTCACCTTATTTAGTCCCGTTCGATCCAGATCTGAGCTAGGGTGACCCTAAGCTCATCATAGGTTCGGTTTATACCCGATTCCACCCGGATCTCGTGACTTAAACGGTTTAACGGTGTCGGCTCGTCGTTTCATGATTATATCTAACGGGTTTAAGCTCATACAATATCATACTATCATTACCTTGGATTGGGATTGGTTTTCCTTGGTGATTTCGGCTAGAGGGAGAGAAACTAGAGAGAGAGCTTAAGTGTGTGTTTTGGGAGGTGTATGGAATGTGTGTGAAATGAAATTAAATAGGTATTAAAGGTTTATATATTTATGGATCATGGGCTTAAGCCCATGGTCTTTTTCCTTATTTCATAACCCAAGTCAATAACCCATATCCATTTAACCCAACACTAGCCCAACTCATAATAACTCATATTTCATTTATTAACCGGAACCCGAAAAGCGGGATGTTACATGTATAAGTAGTACAACGGCCCTATCTTTTTGCATTTTTTTATTAAATTGATTGTTGTTATTGTCATGTTTAGAACCATTACACCAACGTGATGTAGTGTAACATTCTATGAAAATATGTTCAGATCGTAACGTTATGGAAGGTTGGTGATATAAGAATGCCTTTTCATATCATATTTTTCATTTTGTTAACCATCGAATGTTATAGAAAATTGTCGAAAATAACATGTTATACGGATTTGAGTGGTAATTGTAATGATAAGACATTCTGTAGTTGTAAAAAGGTGATTAGGTAATTGATTTTTCTTCATTTCATATTAAGTAGAAAAATGCTTTAAATGTTGACCCTTAAGAAAATATAAGCGCTTATTATAACACATATTATACAATTGTAATGGAGAAGTAGATACTAAACAATAATAATTCCATAATTATCTCAAAAAAGTATCTGCTGGTCTCGTAAGCTTGGCCGACTTGGATGACGGTGTCCAACTTGGTTACCCACCATGCATCATTCCAGTCATTGTCGTTAGTTGGGCAGACCGGTATGATGGTTACGAGTGCGGGTGATGCATAAATACATGCAATGTCATTTCCTTCTTCTTTAGTTGTGTTGGTGGTGGATGTGGGTGTTGTTGAGAACCAACACTATAAGTTTTGTTAATAAAAACAAACTTTATAATTCGTACAGGGTGACCCGATGGCAAAGGCCACCGCCAGCTGGCTCATCCCTGCCGTACGAAGCCCATAAGCGCCTCCAAATTAACTCCAGTTCCGGGAAAAACCCATCCACCCGAAGATCCACCGGTGGTAAAACCCGAACACCCTCAGGATCTAAGATCTTAGTATTCTTTCATTGAGCCAGACATGTCCCCCATAAAGTGTTGTAAGTAAGGATTGAACTTGGGTCTCCATTGAGAAACCCAAGCTTTCTATCACTATACCACGTTAGAGTGGACAATATAATAGTTTTTAGTTAGGAAATTATTTTTTACTTTACCCATCAAAGTATATTTTCAATTATGTAATTTATCTTTTTATTTAAATAAGTGTATGCCTCTTACTATTTGTGAATGCTCTTTGAGGTTTGAAATTCCAATGCGCGAGTTATTATTCTAGGTTCTAATTTATAAATTATTTGGTGTATATCTGGTACTTGTTAATTGCTAAAAAAGTATACTCTATACGTGTACAGATTACAAATTACATTTGACATATAAGAGTTTTAAAATTAATCAATTAGCATTATTTCACTCTAATTATTATATAGGATAAGGTTAAAATACAAAGTACAACAAAAATGAAAAGAATGAGTAGGAATCTAATTCATTGATATTAGATTTGGATGATGGAGATTAATTTAACAATAAAAATTGATGAGAAAGACATTAAGGTAATAACCCACTTATGATGACTTTTTTCTCTTCATATGCAAGTCACATGTCAACCACTCATCATTTTAAAACATCCATAACTTTTTCATATGACATTTTTAAAGAAAATTTACCATAATAACATGCTTTTTTTTTAATTTTTTATTTTTATATAACAAAATCATACTTATATTAAAGATTAAAAAAGGCTTGTTAATATAATGAAATTGTTTTAAAAATATTATATGAAAAAGTTATAAACGTCTTAAAATGTGTAAAATAATTTAACTTTTATTATACATAATGTTTTTTTTATATTTAATGTACTTTAATTTCTTATTATAATATTTTAATGTATATAATTTTTTATATATATAATTCGACTCCACAATTGTGACGTTCTTATTTTCTACGATATGCTTATTTTTATTTGTGTTTCGATAAAAAATTTATTTAAAACTGAACAATTCAATCGGCATTATCGATCTAACCTGTGGATCAATAACATGTTTGGTTCTTCGGTCTAGTTTTAAAATAATTGGTTATAGTTAGATTTCAAAAATGAAAGCCGTAAATAACAATATTAAAAAATATATTATTTTAATTATGTGTTTGTAATGACGTTTGTTGTACTTATGTTAATTATACAAAACGTAGTTTAATTATCTTCTTTTATATGACCGACCCGAACCGAACCGGAAAAAATTAATGTAGAGTGATATATAGACAAACAACCCTTACAAAGTTCCCCCCCCCCCTGAAAAATTCATGTGTCTACCACATGGTGTGACAAAGCTATATGAAATTGCAATGGTCAACAAACCGTTAGATCGTGCATGCCACATGAATTGGTTTAGCAACGACCAAGGCATCGTGCTCAGTGACACAACTATAATAT
>NW_027498640.1:0-122961 GCF_021521415.1 Bidens hawaiensis
ATCTTGACTCGCAAACACTTGCCCGGTTATTTCATTGACAACCCTTTCAAATCCTTGTGTTATGGATGGAAATCACTAATCAATTAACACAACACGAGCCTTAGTTATTCTATCTGGCACATGTTGAGTAAACTAGAACACACTAACACAAGAAGTTGCTAGTCCAATCTTGTTGTATTCTCTTGACATAAATTTATAGTATTGTTCACAATTATAATAAGCATATTAGTATTAATATATTTCCTAAATCATGAGATACTAGGATATCATTAGTAATAACTTGGTTTATCATTCTTGTTATCATAAATATCTTGGCATAAAAACATTAGGGTTTCCGGAACGTAATCATATATTTGCTTCTTGATCCTTCAAGATCATGGTCTATTCTTTAACCATAAATCCATGTCTTTCAATCCAAATCACACAATCACAACTCATCAAAGCACATCATTAACACTTAATTCATTATTTCATTTGGTAGACATTCAAGTAGTCATTCTAGAGTTAATTATCAAGTGTTCTAATATCAGTTAGGCGCCTATAGTGAGGAATGTCACACTTAGATTCAGTACGAGTATTCCAGCTGGGAATACGTCGTTTGATGATGATTATGTGGAGATGAAAAATGTGACAATTGAGGAATATCCCCACATGTATATGAATGCTAACTCTGATGAGGAAATTCCGTTCTTTACTACTGAACATTTTCAAGAAGCTAAAGAACGTCTTTAGAAAGAAAACGAGATAGAAAAAGGGAAAGATAAAGTATCGGATGCCGAGGCAAGTACTTCGGATGGTATGTTTACTCAAAATACGTCAAATATGAATAAGATGAATGAGGTTCTGAGGTATGCAGAACGTGAAATTACATGCAATTGAAGGCTCGAGAATCAACATACCAAATGAAGTGCGTTGCGGTGAAGACGATGAAACGTAACATTATTTCATGGCTGTACGACTCGGAGTTTAATGTATGTATTGTCAAATGGGAGCATGGCGTTCAGTATTTTCAACATATTGCTGACATGCTTTCGATGTCGAAATGGGACTTACGTACACTTGCTAATAGACCATTCATGAACAGAAGTGGAAATCAAATGGCTGATTGGTTCTATAGGCATTTGTTGCTCAAAGTAAAGTATGGTTTCAAGTTTTTCAAGCCAAATGTGCCTACACGAAGATATGTGGACGAAATAGATTCGCCCACTGGTTGGAGAAAGTTAGTGTTTAACGTAAAACCACCACGTACTTTGAAGAAGGTTCCTATAAAGATGTTTCCCCAAAATCTTTATCAGAAATTCAATAGGTAGTACTACGATAACAAGACCGGTGAAGCCGTCATTGTATTGGGTTCGGGCTTGTAGATTGAGTTTATTCGGGTAATTGACCCTATGTGGCTAGTTAACGTATATGAGTCCAATAATGAAGTTCTTTACAAGAATTGGATCAGATGGGCGGACGTCAGGGATAACGAGCAGGCTTTGCAATTCCAACGTGTGGTTCGCATTTGTTATGCATTTGGACTTCATAGTTTTGCATATTGAAAAACTAGCAGGTTCAAAATGTCAAAGAAAAAGAACTCGAGATGAGGGGGAGTTTGTTGATACACGGTTTTGCGTCTCGATCTTTGTATAAAGTATTTTGGTTATTATATAAATGTATTAGATGTATTTTGGTCATTAATGTAATGTCTCATTCGTTAGGGGATGTTAAAAAATGAGACATGTTTAGTTTTGTCCTCATTCATTATATATGTTAACGAATGATGGTTAACGTATTAGGTTCATTCGTTAGGGGATGCTAACGAATGAACTTAATGAATGAGTCTGGCATGTCTAACAAATGAGTCTGTCTTCTATATATACCATGTAATGTATTCTAATCTATAACAGTTCTTATTTTATCCATTTATATATTGTTACTTTGTCAAATTGTTCTCTCAACACACACACTAGCACACAGTTGTAATTGTTAGAGATCTAATCATAATTCATATCAATGACTAGATAGTTATACGTATAAATTGAGATACGTGGTTCCTCAAAAAGTCTAATTAAATCCATGATCCATCATAATTTTAAAAAATAAACAGTACACGAATAAAGCCAAAAATCAAATAATTAAAACACATGTTATTTATTCGATTATTCGAATATCCAAATAATCCGAACCATCTTATTTTTGTTTTTTGAAATCCCAAGCCGAATTGAATCCGAATTAGTTATTCGATTATTCAGATCGATCCAATTCGGATTGGATTATTAGGGTTTCGTTTTTAAGTTTGGGTTTTAGTTTTTGTCGAATTTCGCATCCTGAACAACCTTAAGAGAGAGAATATTTGAGACCATTTTCATCATATTTTCCATTGCTTTTTTTATCGACAAAAGGTGGCTTTTATAGCCTTAGAATCAAAAGTAAATTAATTAATCCACTAAGGCAACATGGGTATCATGTGTGGGATACAAAGAAAAGAGTATAGAACATGTGTGATGCATTTGTGGTTGGATCGCACGGTATCGTGGCATGGTTGAATGCAACGTGGGTACACACAGATTCTAACACGATTTGAATAGTAAAGACCATGGGTGATGCATGCATGGATAGTAACGAACATGGATGATTTGGTATCATGTTCTAATCAATGTGCACAAAGAAAATAGTAAAGAACATGGGTGATGCATATGTGGTTGGATTGCATGGTATCATGGCATGGTTGAAGGCAACATGGGTATCATGTGTGGGATACAAAGAAAAGAGTATAGAACATGTGTGATACATTTGTGGTTGGATCGCACGGTATCGTGGCATGGTTGAATGCAACGTGGGTACACACAGATTCTAACACGATTTGAATAGTAAAGACCATGGGTGATGCATGCATGGATAGTAACGAACATGGATGATTTGGTATCATGTTCTAATCAATGTGCACAAAGAAAATAGTAAAGAACATGGGTGATGCATATGTGGTTGGATTCCATGGTATCATGGCATGGTTGAAGGCAACATGGGTATGTGTTGGATACTACGACAATTTGGACAGAACGTTATCATGCGCCACGAAGCGCAGGTAAAAAACGCATCATTTTTACATACTATCTTCATCTTCAACGAACCTCATTTTTCTCGAAGAACTTATTAGTTCCGTACTCCTTGTGGCATAAAACAAACTAAAAAAACAAATGCAAATAAAAAGCCATTTTGTATTAAAGAGATGATGTCGCTAACCAGCACCACGTACTAATCAGTATAAAAGCCATTTTATATTAGGTAGCGTAATTACTTTTGTGTGAGTGGAGTGATTAAAAGTATAAATAGAGTAATTATCATCAAACTTATAACTAGAGTCATTACGAAAAAGTTTATAATTATTATGTAATGCAAGAATTGCTGTTAGATTAAAAATTGTTAGAACAAGAAGACAAACTTCGGTAAGAAATGTAAGAAAATATCATATGATCAATCCATCTTGCTCACATTCTCTAACGTTGACCATTATTGCTGATGATGTTTGGTGAAAGCGATTAGTCCTTGCTGAAACTTTATGCTTTGTTCCATCTATTAATTTGATACATTGAATAATTATTTCTCGAACTTAAAATTGAGTTTCTGGGTTTGGGAGAAAGGAATCAGACGCCTTTAGTCCTTGCTGAAACTATAGACCAAAATTGTATATATTAAACTAGTTAATCCTCTCGTGTTACGGGTGTTTATTCAAGTTTTTGTTTTAATCGTTTTTCTATTTTATGATAATTTGTATTTTATTAACGTAGTTTTATTTTAATTTAATACATATATATTAGTTTGTTATTATAATTTTTTAGCGTTTGAGTTTTTCAATTGAGATGTGTAGGTTTTTTAGATTTTTAACGAAAAACATAAACGGGCACGAGCATATTGATTTATTTTTAAAGAACAAACATGAACGCAAATATTTGTCTAATGAAAAAGGTGACGTTGATGTAGTTGACAATGGTGGGTAGTATCAGAAGTTAACCGGCGATGAATATGATAGACTAGCAACAGATGTAAAGGGGATAAATTAAATTAAGGTTTAATGATTAAAGTGTTTACCAATAAATGAGATTAGGGTTTGGTAAGACCCATAGTTGTGAAAATTATTCTTTAATGATTAAGGGGTTATTTTACAAATAAATAAGATGTTATAACCCGTTTAGGAGTTATCCGGTTTTGGTGAGACCCATGACCCGCAAAAAATTATTGTTTGATTATAAAATAGTTTAATAAATAAATGAGATGTTATAACTCATTTAAAGACTATCCAGGGTTGGTAGACACATACCCGCGAATTCGGGTCCAATGCATGAGAAACATCTATTAAAAATCAAGCAATCTGGTGACTCTATGGAAGGGGGGGGGGGGGCAATCTGATAGCGACACATAATATTTCATGATAGGCAATTATATAGATAGTTAAATTACCATATCATTATTGAATCATTTTCTAGTGGATTTTGTTCATCCATATGAGTGGATCTTTTAGTTAGTAATGTCACACCCTCAAAATCCACTAACGGAGTTTTACCGTCAGAGGGTGTGAACTAACAGGATCGGATTCATTAATTATAATCAAACCATAAAACAAAGTTTCAAAATCATGAAAACGTTTACGAGTAATTAAATGCGGAAGCGTAAAAACCATAGAAACAAATGTTGCGTCACGCAGGACGACTTAAGACCCAATGATAACAGTTTAAAATAAGTTTGCATAATTAAAAGTGTTTCAAGCAATGCATGATCCTAAACCGCGCGCCCCCGCCTCGGCTACCTAAGAATAACATACTAAAAGTGTCAACACGGGGTTGGTGAGTTCACAAGTTTATATAAAATAAAGCGTTTAGTGTTTGCGTTCAGACGTTTTGCGTTAAGCGTTTTGCGTTACAAGCGTTTTGCGTTACCAGATAGTGTTATGTCAATTATATATCTATAGGTAGCTAGCCTATAAAACAAGTATCACTACGTGTTCGACACCGAAGCTAACTGTTTATCATTTGCCTTGCCACCAGGTCTATCCCGACCATGGTATGTGTTTAGCCAAGATTACACCCACTCGACCCTCCAGTCGAGTTTAGCGTTGGGTGGGGTTTGTCAAACCCAGTAGTACTACTCAACAATGACTCGCTATTATCCAATATTAAACGGTTCGATGTGAATGAAGGACTTTGGTTATTGCGTTTGCCACTTAGTCTTTACAATTGATATATAATCTATATTAACAAAATCTTAAATGCGTTTTCGGAGTATGTTATCTCCCCCAAGTGAAAAGCGTTTAAAAGTTTAAAAAAAGGGGAAAGTGAACTCACTGTTTGCGAAGTATTCCCAAAATAATTCCCCAAGATGCGCGTCACAGAAAAACTCTCTCTAGCGTTCTAAAACATCAAAGAGATTTTTTCTAAGTGTCGGAATATTATCGAGTCTCTAGACCCGGCACATAATACCTATGCACACAACATGTTTCGTGTTTCGTTTGTGAATCGTGTGTGACTTTAACAAGTGTATTTGTGATACGTTACATGTGTAAGCAATTATTTACGTGTCATGTATTCATAAGGTACATCACTAGCAATTACTCCCCGTAAGGGCATGGTCAACACATAACAATTAACTAGCAATTATTCCCCATGAGGGCAATTTGGTCAAAACATAACAATTATATAGCAAGTATCATGTTTCATGCATTTTCACAAAATTCAGCAGCTAGTTTCACCGAGACAGAAATTCTACTTGAAAGATTGTACTATTCCACCGATCATAGCATCTCAATTAATTTACCAAAAATCATCACAAAAGCATATATGTGTTAGATTTCCAGAACATATTTTATTTTATTTTTATTCCACATAGATTTCTCATAATGATCAAAACATTACAGCAAGCCCATAACAGTCAAATTCATGCGCAATAGAATGTTATTTGAAATTCCCGTTAAAAGAAAAATCCAATAAATGCAAGACCACTTGGGTTAGGTTCCTAACTCAATAAGTCAGCTTCCAGAAGTGGAACCAACCCAATTGGTCTCGTAGTTCATGAGATATAACATTTACAAAACAACCTAACAGCAGGTCTAACAACTCAGCTTTGCACAACGTTTTTGTAAAATCATAAAAGTTAACTTTTACACGTCCAAAAATTGCAAATATATATTCTTTAGAAACTAGACTCAACCTAGTTTACTGTAGTATCAATAATCTCAACCAATTCTCACATTTATACCCAGATACAGTCAATTGAACATTAACAACACAATCTGTCCAGAAACTGTTTTCAACAAAACTCAACATATTAACCATCTATAGACTATAACCCGTTCGTATAACACTCTAGACTCCATAATCACTATCCATGCACATCAATTACACATTACATACATGATTAGGGTTTTTGCTTGAACTCAAATCAAAGACACAAACAATTAACATGTAACAATATCAATTCTAGTTATCAAATCATCATCAAATCAACAACAATCATATGAACACCATACACACATAAATCGGCCCCTAGGGTTTTCAATTAACCCATTAAACCTCGAAATTAAGTATATAGGATGCAAGGGATAGTCGTTTATACCTTCCTAGCACCTTAATCTTCAATCAAAAGCTTGAAAACTTGGTTGTATGTGTGTGTGAATGGCGGCAGCCGTGAGGGGGGGGGGGGAAGGAGTCCGATCGGGATAGAGGAGAGGAGAGAAAGAATGAGTTAGGGTTTAGGTTTATTATTAATAATAATAATAATAATATGTTACACTCAAGTCCCTCAACTTTCAATTGTTGCTTTTCTAGCTTAACTAACTAGTTCTAGTACATTGAGTTAACGTTTATAACGATGTTATCACACAACACATAAGTCTAACACATAATTATCACATAATTACTGTTTTGACGTTTTTCGTTTATTCACCAATCATTTGCGTCAACTCGTTTGCGTTTCGGTGCAATTCCAGAAAGACTACACATGTAGTAAGTGTTAAGCGTCATTTAAACCCTAGTTTAAATGTAATGAGGTGTGCGTTATAGATTCAGTGATCTTAAGTTTGAATTGACGGAGTTGAGTTAACGGAGTTAACCTGAAATTGACGATTGTCACAATTAACTACTTCAAATTGCACAAAAAAATCATTTATCATAATTAAGTCACACGTTTAAATTAATGTTTAATATTATCTAAAGACGTGTTGATAATGCCATATTTCTATGAGCATTCACGTTCAATGTATCATCTTTAAATTCAAAATTACACTAAAAAAATATTACATTATTTCTCTTCTATTCAATTAAATAAATATTTTTTATACATTTGTCATTACCATTTCTCTCTTTTTCTCTCAAAAACACTTTCAGCAAATATTAAAAAATTATAGAAGAGTGAACAATAGTTTTTCAAATATACGGGTAAATCATTGCATTTTCTATCTCATATACTTACAACACCCTAAACCACTTCATAAGTTATAAAAACCCCACTCATTAAATTTGGTGGTTTAGATGTAAATGCTCAGAGAATTAAGAGAATGAAATAAAGGTCTTTATCTTGAATATATTATACTATAAACTAAATTGTCATATTTCCATAGATCTACTATATTTTTAAGCTTGGATTAGTGTTACAACTATTATTATTGTTATCTTCTTTTCCTAGTATGTTCTTTACGCTTACACATGCGAGTAAAATAAATACATAAGCGAGTCAAGTTTGTTTTTGATGAACTAACACTAACATTATATAAATTTTAACATAACATTGTGTTCTAAACGACCTGAACAAACAGAAAATACAGACATGGCATACCTCGAAGAAAAACTTAGGAATAAAAAAGAAATCTTGAACTTCACGGTTTGACTCCATAAATCAGAGTATACGAAAATCACTAAAATGAGAGAATATCAACAATCTTTTGTAAATTGAGTTGTGAGAAATATAATTAATCACAACCATTGGATCCTCATATTCAACGTCCCATATCTCTTCCTATACTTTCTAGAAACAATTTACTTTTTATTATAACCTCACCATATATATATACACACACACACATAAACAGGGCCGGGCCGGGGGGTGTGCGAGCCACAACCCTGACCGGGGCACGTAAGTTTCGGGGGCCATGATTTTTTATACACACACACACACACATATATATATATATTTGACATAGTAAAGATCTTGAGTCAAACACATCGTCAGTTGGTTGAATCATTCATTAATTTTGATGTTTAAAAGTCACCGGTAAGATATATTCACCCGATAACTTTGCCGGAAAAATCTTGGTGGAGAAGATAACAACAAAATCAAGTTTCAAGTAATAAAAGAGCTCTTGCTCTTCATTTCATAATTAATAATATTATTTACGGGTTAGGCTAAACGTACCTCTCTCGTGTACTTATCATACCCATCTTCTCTACTTTCAATTCATTTAACAACTTTATTTGACATATTAATATCCTCTAACATGTTTTTAAAACTTATCATAATAATAGTAATATTGATTATTTGTTGTAAAGATTCTTTTTATTCTATTTTTTTGTGTTTATTATTCTTTATCATAGTAATAATATTTATTATATATTTAAAAGAAATAATGATATAATCTCTTTATAAAAGCAATAAAACGATTTGCATATTTTTATCTTATTATATGTTTCTTGTTCGACAAAAAAAATCGTTTGAATATATTTTGTTATGTTTGGACGTATTAGATTTTTGCCACATTGTAAAAGAACCAACATGTTGATCAAGTCAATGTTATTTAATCTCTTTTATTGATTTAAAACAATGTGATTTATTTTATAAAAAAAAAATGTAAGTTATCGCTAAAAATTATTTAAAAAAAAAACATACTCTAAAGTACTAAAACACTTTTTAAAACACTCTAAAGAAAAACTCTTTAAAGTATAAAAATAACATTTTAAAATAATAATGGTAATAAAAGATAACAAAATGGTAAAGGGAAAATAAAAAAGTTTAAATCGTATTAATGCAAAACTTGAGGGATGTGGTATGTTTAGTAACAATGAAGGGGAGGGGTACGTTTAGCAGCACCCATATTTACATACCCACTCTTTTTAGTTTTGTTTTAGTTATACTTCAACTTTAACTTTTATTAAACATACCATTTAAAATCTTTTCAACAATTTTAAATATTGAGTATATATTTAAATAACTATATTAATTTGAATATATGTTGTATTAATAACTCGTATAAGTATTAAGTTATAGGATTTCGAAAATTTGGGTATTACATTCATATTATTAATTGTTGTAACATTAATCGTCGTATATCAAAATTAGCTTACATATTTCGTTATTCGTTAAGGCCTACAAGTCTTTTTTTCGGCCCGACCAAGGTATTTAAATCCACGAATACGGCTATATATATATATATATATATATATATATATATATATATATAGGGTGCTGTTAATTTACAATAAGTGTTTAACGTACGATAGGTACGCGACACGCTGAAAGAAAAAAAACAAAAATGATCAAAGGTAAAAATACTAAAACGATTAAGCCAAAAAACTAAAACGATCAAAAACGGTTTTCGTGAAGAAAGGTAAAAATTGATCGATTAATGATCCAAAACTATTTATTTCGATGAACCAATGATTAATTGGATATGTATTAACGATTTCGAGATCTTGTGATGTGATTTCATGGATCGATTTCATGAAATATAACTTTGTGCATAATGTATGTTAAGCAATTATTTTATGGTATTTTTTTTTCTCTCTCTACCTATCTATATATATATATACATAGAGCAATGTTATAATAAGAAGTAGACTTTTCTTAAGAAGTGTAGAAAGTGTGTTTTCACCATTAGATCTAATAAAACACATCGCACAATAAACACACCCCAACTAAAATAAAACACACTACACAATAAACACTTTCCATATCCACCATCATATCAACATATGTAATGCACCAGATTACTTCTTACACTTCTTAGACACACTCCACTTCTTATTTTAACCTCACTCTATATACATACAATATATATACATATATATATATATAGGATGAGTATCATTACAGAACTCTTAAATTATTTAAGAACTTGAAGGAACCATTGAAAACTAACGTTTTTTATAAAAAATTTTGTATGTTAATGTTATTTAAGTGTAGGTTTATCATTTTTTATATCTATATTTACGATTACAATTTTGAAAATTAGTTTTTTATACATATCTATGTTTTATTTTACACTTATATAAATTTGTTAGTACATAAATTTTACACATATATAAACTTGTGATTAATATATGTAATCAACAATTTTTGTATATAATATGATAAGACTACTCTTAAATCATGTTAACATATAAAAAAAATAATGTTTGGTTGTTTAGAGTTCCTAAGAATTCTTAACTTTTTTAGAGTTCTTAAAGGATACTAACCCTATATATATATAGGATCATGAGAGAACTTTTTTGAAATTGACAACTTTGAGAATCATTTTGTACCACAAAAAACCCAAAAATAAAAAAAATCATAAAATAAAAAAACACAAAAATAAAAAAAGTAAAAAAACCAAAATTCTTATTTTAACATCCTGGTTTCATTAAAAAAAACTCGGTTTAGCAAATTATATACACATATTTATAATATATACATATATGTACATTTACATGATTTTTTATACACATGTGTATAATTTAAGATAAATGATATTGTACATATGTGTATATTACGTAACTAAAGATTAAATAAAATTATACATATGTGTAAAATACAACGTTTTTTTTTATTATTTTTATCTTTTTTTAATGAAACTTGACAGAAATATAAGAATTTTGGTTTTTTTACCTTTTAAAATTTTTGTTATTTTTTGTTTTATGATTTTTTAAAATATTTTTTAAAGGTGTTTTTAGTGGTCCATAATGGTTCTCAAAGTTCTCAATTTGCGAAATGTTCTCTTAGGATCCTTACCATATATATATATATGCATATATATATATATATAGGGGAGGGTTATTCTAAAAACAAGTAGTTTCCTAGGAAGACTAGGAATAAATCATAGCCATTGGATCATATCAATCAATGGTTGAGATTTAAAATTACAAAAAACCGTCATAATTTCCTACAATTACTGCTCTTTCACCATTATAGCGGACATAGTTTCCTATAATTGTTCTTTCATCATAGGTTTTAATGCCAAATGTCAAATTTCTATTGGTTATTACCATTCCTAGGAAACAACTTCTTTTTATTTGAACTCTTTTATATATATATAGGGTAAAGATTCTAAGAGAACCCTTTGAAAATTGAGAACTTTGAGAACTATTTTTAGCCACAAAAAAAATATAAAAATATTTTAAAAAATCATAAAACGTAAAAAAACAAAAACTTCGTATTTTACACGTGTATAGATTTATTTAATATATAGTTACGTAATGTACACATATGTATATTATCATTTACCTTAAATTGTACATATGTGTATAAAAATGTGTATAAAATTTAAAAAATTAGTATTATACATATGTGTATAATTTTGTTAAACCGATATTTTTTAAAATTTTTTTTATAAAACCGGAATGAAAAATAAAATTTTTTGGTTTTTTAACTTTTTTTTATTTTCGAGTTTTTTTTTGTTTATAATTTTTTTTTATTTTTTTTGTTAAGAAGAGTGTTTTTCGTGGTATAAAATGGTTATCAGAGTTCTCAATTTCAAAATAGTTCTCACATGATCTTATCCTATATATATATAGCAAGGTTATAATAAGTAGAGTTTTCCTAAGAAGTATAGAAAATATGTTTTCACCATTAGATTTAATAAAACACATCGTACAATAAACATATCGCAACTAAAATAAAACACACCGCACAATAAACACACTTTCTATATCCACCATCAGATCAATATATCTAACGCACCAGATTATTTTTTATACTTTTTAGACACACTTCACTTTTATTTTAACCCCATAATTTATATTTCAGAATTCTTTCGATTTTTGTATATTAACACATATATAGGCACTCTAATAAAAAAAATAGTTTATAATTTTTTTTTTGTCTTTTCTAAGTATTATATATTTTTTAAATATTTTTGTTAAAAATACTTTTAGATGTGTTTATATGAAAATATCTAAAAGAAAAAATGTCTATAAACATTAGCTTTTACATATAAAATGCATTTTTTTGAATTTTTAACATGTGAAATACAGGGCTCCTCTCGATCTTAGGTAGAAGCGACTACATATTCTTGCAAGATTTTGGAGAAAGAGAGGAGAAGGAGGAGAGACTCATAGAATTGCGACACATTAAAAAGAATACTTACTTAATAAGTTTTTCTATTAGTTAAACTAGGTTATTAACTCGTGTACGACACGGATGGAAATATTGATATTTTCGAACAAACACATGTCATTTGAAATAATAACATAAGTTGTTACATGTTATTCGAGACTACAACATACTTAAAGTTGTAAATGATATTGGTACGAAAATAAATGATTGTGAAACACAAAGATAAACTCAAATAACATTCAAATTACAATATTTGAAAACATAATCAAAGAAAATGTAAAATTTATAAGCTACAAAAAGGACATCCTTATAAACCATATTTATTCTTTATTTGTAACTTTGTCTTCCTTGTTTAATATAAGAATTTTAACACCACTCTTCGCTCTTAATAAATCTACGTAGAGTTGTTTATGTGTAAACATCAGGTCTTTGAGATATATTTCAACTCTTGCTAGAGATTGACCTTGACTTTTGTTAATGTTTATTGCAAAACAGACTACAACTGGAAAAAAACTACATTCTCTTCAATTTAAACGAGAGTTTCTTATCTGAAGGTGTTAGACCACAACGAATTATATAAGTGCGATAACCAGTATTAGTACCTGAATAACTTTTACTTCAACAAAACACCTACCCAAATTAATCACTCGCAGTTTAGTTTCATTACACAAACCGTTATTCTGATCCATATTGCTTAATAACATTATTGGCACACCGACTTTTAGAACCAATCTATGAGTCAAAATAATTTCGGTCTTTTTGATTTTATTTAGCATAATGTGTTTTTGAAAGTTTTATTTCAAATTGAAATATGAAAAAATAACAGGTATGATCTTACTTAAAAATCAAAAAACTGTTTTTTTTATATAAACCACAACTAAATTTGTGAATTTTGTTGCTAAGTATGGAAACAATATAAATTGAGTAAACCAAATATAAGTAAAAAAATAATAGAGAAAATATATTTGCGCCTCTAATTAACATAAACTGATTCGTTTATGCATCTTAATTAAAACACATATTTTAAGTGGTTTTTAAGAAAATAAAAATAGTATTGGATAACTGAAAATTATGTTTCGTATCATTTCTAAAAAAGAAATGTGTAAACATACATTCAGTGTTATTAAAACTTTGTTTATCAAAAAGGTATAATGTAGTTAATAATAAATATATTAAAAATCGTTTATAATTTTCTGTTACAAGTGCCTAATTTTTAGTTAATAACATATTAATTTTTATTTATTATATTTTAGTTAATAAAAAAATTATATTAATACAACATAGTGTATTAACACGTTTAAAATAAAACGTTACCGTTCAAAATGCTAATAAGTAGTTCTCTTGGCGTTGAAGCTGCAAGTTTAAAAAAATGCATTCTTAAAAAACATTTAAAGGGTAACTAAAAAAATATTTGACTAACCGTTTGAATAACTCCTCTTATTGGAAGACGTTGATTGACCCCAAAAATTCCGTTTTCTTTAATTTAGAACAAATCTATAATATAATATAATATAATATGGTTAGCATATGAAAACGATGAACAACAAAAATATAAAAACAGAATTTTATAGTGCATGATGTTTCAATTTTGCTGACTTAATGAAGGATTTTAATACATAAAATAGAAAAATTAGAAAACTGGGAAACCAAATACTATTAACTTTAGTGACAATTGTAGGTTATTTATTTAGGTGTTCATAAAGATATTAAAGACATGGAAATTAAAAATATTACATAGGAAACAACAATAACACAATTTACTCTACTGGATATGTAGACTATCGGCTAACTTGAATCGACATAAATGATCAGAAATTCATTTATGTAAAAGTATCTAACCCACCAATATATTTCTAGAATAGTAGCTCATGTTAGACATGGGTTGAAAACATATAAACAATCATAAAATTTCATAACTAACATTTTAAACAAGCACAAATAGTTAACACAAGTTTGTAACCAAAATATTAAGAATTTAACTTGTGTAAATAAAAAGTTAATACTTACACAAATTTACTATACACCTAAATTAAAAAACCAAACGAAGACATGAAGATAAGACATGAAGATGTTATAAGCATATTAGCCAGCCATCAACTTCTTCGACATTTCACAAAAAAAATGTCATTTTGCTTCACAATCTAAAAAACAAAATAAACCATAGCAGCCTGATTAAATATACAATTAAAGTCTTAAGGTATTATGAGTTTCATTTCAACATTAATAAATAAATAAATATAGGTATATTTTATTATAAATTATTTTGTAATTAAACTTATCTTTTTATTTCGATTCAAAGATTTAGTTAAATGTATTAAGTTAAATCGAATCAATAAAATTTTATTCTACTAATTTCACTAATTAATTATAATTAAAATAATATATAGATCATTAAAATTAAACAGGTTAATTTTAATTTTATTACATAGAGGTCATTCCCTAATTAAAATTTAATTAAAGTAACTGCAATCTGTAGTAAATTATGTTTCAAACTCTTTAACATCATTACTTTATTTAAAATCAATAACATTATATATATTTTTTTCAGTTGTGTACATTAATCTTGACATTTATGCGTAATTAAAAATTAGTTAAATATAAAAGATGAAAAGTTTGATGACATTGAATACTATTAAGAACTACAAAACATTGTTGTATAAGTCGTCAATTTCGGTTTTGTAAAAACAAAAACAAATAAATGTAAATATTTTTATAAAAAATTTTCCATTTTTCTTGAAAATTTAATAACTAAAAAATATACTATTAATTTTTTTAATCATCACGAAATTATTGTCAACACTTTAGCATCATTACTTCATTTAACAATAACTTCATTAGATAATTCTTTTTTCAATTTTATACATTAATCTTCACATTTATGCCTAATTAAAAATTGGTCAAATAAAAAAGATGGAAAGTTTTTATTTTCTATTTAGTTTATTTGTTAATTTGGCCGTAATAATGTAGACGAATCGGTAATTCTTAACATTTATATCTAATTAAAAATTGATCAAATATAAAAGATGTAAAGTTTATTGGGATCGAAGAATATTAAAACTAAAAAAGAGTGATCAAATTCGGTTCTTAAAAACAAAAATAAATTAATGTATAAATGATTGGAATGTATCAGTAAAATTAAAGATGATGAATATTTTAAAATAAATAAGCAACTATAGTAAATATCTAACATTTTTTAAATGTAAATTTGAAATAAATAATACACCTCATATTAAATTGGTTAAATAAATTAATGAGTTTTTAATACAAAACTTATTAACTTTCGAGTATAATCAAAAGAAAATTATTTAAAATTTCAAGCTACATTAAATTTGTCATTTATGCTAATTAAAATTTGGTCAAATATAAAAGATGGAAAGTTTGTTGAGGTTGAATACAACTAAAAACTACAAAAGATTGTTGCAATAGTAGTCAACTTTAAATTTTAAAAACATAAACAAATAATTGTAAATATTATTTAAAAAAACGCTATATTTTTTGAAAACTAATTGTTAAAACTTTCAAGATAAGATTCAAAAATTTTAACACAGTATATAAAGATTGTTGTTCATATAAAAATGAATTAATTTATATGAATTGTTTAAGCTACATAAAATACAAAAATGATAGAAAATTAACAACATACATTCGTAATGACCAAAACAAACATAATAAACATAATCTCCATCAAATACTTTTTCCATTCAATTAGCCAATCTACCAAGTTGGGCGGCCATAAATTGAAATTACTAAAAATAAATTAATGTTAGATACACTGAACTATTAAAAAAAATTAGTAAGAATTATCAATGGATATAATCGGAATAAGTATTATAATAAGTAATAACCTTGATAAGGAAATAAATCAACAATATTTTCGCATATCTCAAAATCTTCAACATGTCTATTAAATTTTGGAAGGAGCAAGTGGAACTTTGGTGACCTAGTCCTACCACGGCTAGTGTTAGTCTCCAAATGGTCCTTAAACTGTAAATATGAATATAGGGAGCTCTCAACATATAAAAATAAAACTTTAAATACGAATTTCAAGAAATCTTACATCAATCAGAACACGCATTTGGTGGCCAGGTCTTACCATGGATCGAGCTAGTCTCTGAATGATCGTCGAACTTCATGATCTGACCTACCTAAGTAGCAGCAAGATGTGTGCAACATATAATAAGACCGGCAAATAATACCAACAATTCAAATAATTAAGTTTCATTCAAGGTACACAAACAATAAGAACAAAAGAAATATATTTATGTAGAATTGACAATACGGAAATTTTAACATGAATCATTCACCTAACCAGTTTGCATACATCTAATTCCCAAGCTAACCTGCCTGCATAACAACAAAAAAACCAAATAAGGACAACATAATAAAATTAATATGTGAATTTCACTTACAACCAATAACAAACGATAAAAATTTGAATACAAAGTTGTAGTTAAGTTATAACAGCTTTAGAAGAGTAAATACATTTAGTAATGATATGAATTAATTATGTTGTTAGTTTTTGTCTAAATTTGAATATTAAAATTGAACATTCATTGTGTTAGTTTCAGTTTAAGTTTGAAATTTAAATTTGAATATTAAAATTATCGGTTTTATCTAAAAATTAGTTTATAGATGATTTAAATATCTTAGTATGTGAATTAATTGTGAGCTATTGATTAATTTAATTAATTTTTAAATTATTTAATTGTTAAGAAAATCATAGAAGTAATTGTTATATATGGAAATAATAGAGTTTGTTCAATAAACTCAATTATTTTAATATATATATATATATATATATATATATATATATATATAGATACTTAAATTGTTTTAATTGGCCGTTAATAAGTAGTTATGCCTAACCTATCAAAATTCAAAATTTTCCTCAATATTAAGTATGCTAATAAATAGTTATGCCAACCCAATTTAATTGGCTGTTAATAAGTAGTTATGCCTAACCTATCAAAATTCAAAATTTTCCTCAATATTAAGTATGCTAATAAATAGTTATGCCAACCCTATCAAATTCAACGGATCCGTTGCTATTTAAGAAAACACTCAAATTCAATGGATGTGTGCTTATTGATGCTGGAGAATTAAAGTACATCTTAATGTATGTTTTGTGCACAATTATTGTTTGGGAAATTCTTAAAATGGACATACTTCGAAGATAGATTCCATTTTTTTCTCTAAAATTTTAGAATTCTAAAAATATCTCCATATAACTCATCTTTAACCATGTGTTAGGAAGTCCAATACGTCTTTGATGACGCTCTCAAAAGCGTCATCAAAGACGTATTGGACTTCCTAACACATGGTCAAAGATAAATTAGGCCTCTAAACACATGGTCAACGACGTGTTGACATCCAAACATATAGTCAAAGACATGTTAGTCACTTGTTTGTTTTTTATCTAAATTATATTACTATAACCAATGTTACCTGTATTTGGTTTTCTATTATAACTTTTAATATATGAAGTTTTATATTAATTTTAAAAAAAAGAACATAAGTAGAATTATTTTATCAATATAATATTAAAAAAAAAACAAATACCAGGCTAACACTTCTTTGACTATGTGTTTGGATGCCGACACTTCGTTGACAATGTTTTAGGAGGTCTAATTCATCTTTGATCATGTGTTAGGAAGCCTAGTCGTCAGAGACATGTTAAACTTCCTAACACATGGTCAATGATGAGTTTTAAAGAAATATTTTTAGAATTTTAAAGTTTAAGAGGTGAAACTGAAATCTATATTAGAGTAGGTTCATTTTAAGGATTTTCGCTTATTGTTTTCGTATAATGAATTAGTACATTGCAGCTTTATCTGAGTGGTCACTGGTTTCGTTGATCTCAATTTCAAATTCAGAAAGTGTAAGTCATTAAAAATAAAAGAAAATTATTATTTTAAGATTGAACTTGAGTAATAAGACATTAAAAAATGTTATGATTATTTGTATTAAACAATGCTTCCATCATACTAATGCTGTTAAAAAAAATATTAATATAGCTCTTGTTTATAAAATAAGAAAACGTGGTCACCTGCTTGGTTAAATTACACACTTTCAGCCTCCCAACATTAATGAATGTCGCCACTCGCTACGTGTCTCCGAGAGTACTCAATTACACAGTTGTGCACATAAGACACGAACGGGTACAGTTAGGGTGTGTAGTGGACGAGTAATATGGGCGATAGAGGTGGTTTTGGGGCGAGAACAATGCCCCCGGGTTACAAAAGGGCCAAAATGTGTGTGTGTGTGTGTGGGGTGGGGGGGGGGGGGGCAATATTCTTTTGTCGCATGTTTCATTGTTTGAATATTATTATTTTATTTGGTAATGGTTAGAGTCATGTGTATTACACGGGTAATTGATGAATATTTTATACTTTTAACAATTAAGTGAAATATAGTTAATAAAATGATCATTTTTTATACAATTACAGTTAAATTACAGAAATTACATAACTAATATTACATAAATATGTTACAAATAAGTAAAACCTTTCTTGTACACTCCATTTGTGATTGTATTTGTTGGTATACACTATTTATCACAAATCAAAATGTTTAATCCATATCTGCTTGTAACTCTTGATAAGGTAACCTATATGTATGTTTATAACTCTTGATATAGCCACGTATAGTTGTCCGTGTGTCAAATAAGATTCTTCAAGTACATACCAACTATAGATAAATGATAATATATCCATGAAACTAACAAAAAAAATATTTATACACATAAAATATCATACCTTTTAATCAATTAATATAAAGTCATTTGAGATCATCTGCTTATGTTTATCCCAAAAAACATGTTTATCAAAAAAACCAGATTACCCGAACATTGATGATATAGTCATCCTTATAATCTTTAGAATTTTAAACTGATTGATCATGATAAATTTGGTGTTATTAATATTCTGTGTATGACAATGTCGGTCCCGTATATATCGATCACAATACCTTCAGGACCGACAAGTGGTATCAGAGCTTGTTCATGCTGTTTGGGTGAAGAACGGTTGCTGATTATTGCTGATTTGAAGATAAAGAATGATGTCAGCTGACCACTGTTCATTGATTTGTGACGTCAGCCGTTCTGTTTATTCATTTCTTTCCAGATCTGCAATATTTGGTGTCTTCTTTCTCTTATTTACATTAAAAGCTTTAATTTTTATTATAGATCTTGTTCTTATCTTACCAGATATATCAGATATGAGGATTTCATCCACAGATCTGATTATTTTTTCAAAAGAGTTTTATTTTTTTTTAAGTTTGTCAACTTTTTCTCTGTTTTTCAAATATATTTCAAAATCTCAAAAATATGTCTGGACATGATGAGCAAGAAGTCTCAACTAACAAAAATCCAAGTTGTATGGACAAGAAACTTCATAAAATGGAAAGTGCTTTTTGAAGCCGCAGTATGCTACAACGATGTAGAAATGTGGCATTCTATCAAGAATGGACCTTTTGTGGCTAAGGGAACAAACAATAACCCTATTGTTGAAGCTAGAATGAAGAAGGTTGATGATAGAGCACTAGCTATGCTGAAATTGGGGTTATCTTTGGAGATTCTGATAAAGGTTGCTAACCATCAAACTGCTAAAGCCATGTATGATGCATTGTTAGAAATGTTTGAAGGAAATTCAGAATTGAAGAATATTAAGAAAGAGAGGCTGAAGCAACAACTTGATCGATTCAAGTATAAGGATGATGAGAGACTGAAATCTGTTCTGGAAAGGTTGCTGACAATTGTAAATGAAGTCAGGACAACTGATTATGTGGTGACTGATTCTCATTTGAACACAAAGCTGCTATCATCTTTATCAAAAGAATGGTACACTGCCAGCAAATTTATTAGGCAGAAACCAAACTATGATGCACTCAAGCTTGATGATGGGATCTGTTTCTTACAAGCACCTGAGATAGAGATGATTGAGAATGAGATGATTAAGGAGTACAAATCTTGTTTTCAAGTGTCAAATGCACTTATTGCACCAATGGGCAACTTATCTAAAAAGAGGCAACAACAAATTCCAATTATTGAAGAATCAAGTGAACATGGTGGTGAAACACCAAGGGGTTTTGTTGCTGGAAGTTCAAGTAACCAGGGTGGACAATCAAGGTTCAATTTCCAACTAATTGACGATAATGACTCTGCCTCAATGGCTAGTGGGCATACACCTTATGGTGGTGGTAATGTCAGTCAAGGATATGAATACCAAGCTTTGTTTTCAATGTTCACAGATTCCTATGATGCTTTTGTTGGCAAGAACATGATCTATACCAGTGTTGTTCAAGATGATCTTGAGCAAATTGATACTGATGATCTAGAGGATATGGACTTGAAGTGGCAGAAAGCTATGTTGGCACTAAGAAGCAAAAGGTTGTTCAATAGGACAGGAAGGTCTCTTGTATCTGGTCCTAATGAAAGAATAGGATTTGACAAGTCAAAAGCAATCTGTTACAACTGTCAACAACCAGGACATTTTGCAAGGGAGTGCAACCAACCAAAAAACTTACAAAACAGTCAGTTTGCAAAACCAAGAAATCAGTATCAATACCAGCAAGGCCAGCCAAGAAACTATAACAACAATTTCAACAACAATTACAACAACCAACAGCCACAACAACACAACCAGCAAGTTGTTCCTCAAAATGAGAATTACCAAAGAAACAAAACCAGAACCCTCCACATGCTCCTACTAACACCAACCGAAACAATGGTAACCAACCCCAGAAATCAAGGCAATGTTGCATTGGATGCTCATCAACAAGATGGTGAATTTGATTGGAGCAATCATGCTGAAGATATAAGTAAAGCCAATGTTGCACTGATGGCTCAAGCTGAGAATGAAACTGGATCTTCTTCAACACAGGTACATTCAAACTCAATATCTGAATTACTTGAAACAATTGAATCACTAGAACTGAAGGTAGGAAAACTTGAAAGTGACTATTTCAAAAAGCAAAGCATGATTAATGTGTATCAAGCAAGTGATTTTACATATGAAGACAGAATCAAGAGCCTTGAGTAAGATTGTATGGATAGTTATAGAATACAATCAAGGTATGCGACTGAAATTGATGGGTTGAAAAAGATGGTTATTGAGGAGAAGGTAAAGAATACCACACTTCAAGTTGAGAATGAGTTCTTGAAAAAGCTTGTCTCAATAGGAAACATATGTGGTATTCTAAACAAGATCAAAGAAGAAGACAAGTATAAGGTTGTTCCTCCACCATTTAATGGCAACTACTCATTGAAAGCAGATAAAGAGAAGATGGAGGCATACATTAATCAATTTAGAGAAGTATTCAAAGATAAAGAATAATTTCTTGAAAATTATGAGTTGGTCAAAGTTGATGAAAATGGGGAGTTTGTGTTGAAGGAAGATGTGAAAGAAGAAAAATCCGTGGATATTCAAGTCTCAGAAGATGACTTTGATGAGGATTGCTTGAAAAAAGATTTCTTGAGTTAATCTAGTGATCAAATCTCAGTTGAAAGTGGCAATTCAAGTCCACAAAGCAAGATCCCATTGTTATAAAAAATTACACTCAAAATGAGAAGACATCATGAACAGATGAGAAGAGAACATGTGTCATTTGACATAAGTGGAGGATCAAAGATGTCAAAGGTTACTTATAATGCCGTGAAGCCACCAAGAAAAGAAATTTTAAAGAAGATCAAGATTAATAACAAAAAGAAGACTAAGGAAAGCTTTACAAGTGATCAATTCATTCCTGTGTACCCTGTGTTCTCCAATCAAGAATTAGTTGACATAGGAGAAGTTTAGACAGTAGAAGAATATGAAAGGAGGTAGTCAAGGTACAAAGGAAATTTGGATGAGGTACCAATCAAGATGGATAAAATAACCTTTATGAAGGGAAAAATTTAAAGGCAAGACATTAATATTGAAGAATTTATGCCAATCTCTATTGACTTTAATGGTCTCAAAACTAAGAAGACAATTGGCATTGAACCCCCAAGACCAAGTGATAGATTTAAGAAAGGGAAGTCAAATGAGAACCTCGAGGGAAAAGTTTGGTGCAAACATTGTGATGAGTATGGCCATCACACTGATTCTTGCCATGAAAGGTTTACAATCAAACCAATAAATGTCCCAAATGAAACAAAGTTTGGTCAAGACTTTAGTTTCTACAAAATGAAATATGATGTGTATTTGGGAAAAGGGAAGAGGTGTGAAGAAGTTGTAGATAAAGGTGATAACTCAAAAGTTGAAGAGAGAAAAGAAGAAACTGTGAAAAGTGAGAAACAGACTATGGCAGATGATGAGAAGGCAAAGAAGATAGTATTTCACCAAGTGAGAAGGAACAATACTAACATCAAACCGGAACTTGTGATTAAAAAGAATACACAACCAATAAGGATTGTTCCAAAAAATGACTCCAAGTCAGTAAAATCTGATGAATATGAGAGGTCACCAATAGAAGGAAAGAAAAGTAAGAAGGATGTGTTCTCAAGAAAGAAGTCAAGAATTAAATGGAGATGAAAAGTTTCCGCTAAAACATGGACTTAAACCCCATGGTTTTCTTTGGAAACCAAGGAGCGAGGTTCATGAGTCAAAGGAGACAAGTGTGACTATTGAAACAGTTGAAAGAGATTATGTGATTGAAGAGTGCAAAAGCATTATTCCATATGTTCAAAGATCATATAATTCTAGATATGAATAAGATGAGTCAGACTCTTGTGATGTTGTCTCTGAGGATCCAAAACCTATTCCTAATCCTAATGCAGCACTTGTCCATGTCACTTATGATTTGCAAGTTGACTTAGCTTGCACTTCATTACCTAACTGATCAATTTCTTTGACTTGTGTAGGGACAGCCCACACCTATTAATGAAGTATGGTATATGGACAGTGGATGTTCCAGGCACATGACATGTGACAAGAGGTCACTAGTAAACTATGAAGAAAAGTTTGAAGGCCTAGTTGCATTTGGAGTGACGAAAATGGAGGGAAGATTGTAGGGAAAGGAATTCTGACTAATGGAAAAGTCACTTTTGATAATGTGTTTTATGTGGAAGGATTTCAATATAACCTTTTGAGCATCTCACAAATGTGTGATAAAGGTTATAAGGTTGGGTTTGATGACTCTCATTGCTTTATTCTCAAACATGACTTTGTGATCCCTCCAGATATGATTATGATGATGGCTCCAACAAGTGGGAACTTGTATGAATTGAATATGAAAGATGCCAATTCAAGGGGTGGTACGTGTTTTGTATCAAATGCCACTGAAAATGAAACCAAATTGTGGCACAAAAAGCTTTGTCATGTCAACCTAAAGAACATGAACAGACTTGTGAAAGGTGAGCCTGTAATTGGTTTACCCACAAGAGAGTTCAAACTTGATGACAAATGCATTTTTTGTTAAAAGGGTAAGCAACACAAGTCATTTCACAAAACAAAGCTGATAAACACAATTGATCAAGTGCTTGAAATGCTTCATATGGATCTCTTTGGTCCTGTGACTGTACCAAGTATTGGAAAAAAGAGATATTGTTTGGTAATAATTGATGATTTTTCAAGATACACTTGGGTTTATTTCCTAAGTACCAAAGTTGTGTAACAAGCGTTGAGAATCAACTGGATGCAAGGGTGAAGGTCATGAGAAGTGACAATGAAACTGAGTTCAAAATGGGGTAATGGATGAATTCTGCAATGCAAAAGGAATTACTCAACAATTCACTGCCCCTAGAACTCCTGAACAGAATAGGGTTGCAGAAAGAAGAAATAGAACACTCATTGAAGCTGCAAGGACCATGTTAGCAGATGCTTTCTTGCCCGTTACCTTTTGGGTAGAAGCAATCGGTACTGCCTGCTATGTTCAGAACATGGTACTTCTCAACAAAAGTCAAGAAAAAACTCCTTATGAGATTTTGTTTAAAAGGAAGCCCTACATCAAGTTTCTCAAGCCATTTGGTTACAAATGTTCACTATTGAACACCAATGATTATTTTAACAAGTTTCAATCAAAATCCTTGGATTGCTTCTTTGTTGGATATTTAACACACTCAAAATCTTATAGTGTATATCTGAAAGACCACTTGAGTGTGATTGAATCATCTGATGTTGTATTCAATGAAAATCAGTTCAATACAGTTGATGGAGCATCATGGCTCTTTGATCTTGAGAAGTTAATCAAGTCCTTCAAGATTTATCCCGAGGACTTTGATGAAACATTTTACAAAACAAGTAAGCATGAAGAAAAATCTACAAAGAAAATTGATTTGGTAACGTTGTGGTCCAAGGTTGCTGGTAAAAGTACTGAATATAGATTCATTAAGGATCCTTCAACTGCTGAAAATGAACAAGTTCAGGATCAAGTTCAAGATCAAGACCAATGTCACAATCCAAGAGAAGATCAAGAACATGGTAATCAAGACAATCAAGAAGTTCAAGATGCTCATATTTTGAATGAGGAAGATCCTAACAACCAACATGAAATTCAAAGACAAGCTGAAAGAGAAGCAAGATTTGAAAATTTGTTTCAAAACTTGAATATTGAAAATAATAGTGCATTTACTTTACAACAGAATAATGAAGAAGCATCTGAATTTCATGATGCAACAACTGATTTGGTAATTGATGAACCTGATCTCAATGACACAAATCTTCAGTCAAATATGTCTAGCGTTGTGATTGTACAATCCTCATATGTTGAAAAAAAATCATCCACCTGAGAACAACATTGGGAATATCAATGAAAGAGTAACAAGAAGTGCATCTGAATATGCAAACATTTGTTTGCACTCCTTCTTTCTATCCAAAATTAAACCCAAGAACATTGTTCAAGCCTTGAAAGACAATTGTTGGGTAGAAGCAATGCAAGAGGAGTTGTCTCAATACAGAGATCTGCAAGTGTGGGAACTTGTAGATAAGCCAAGAAAAAGATATGCTATTGGAACTAAGTGGGTTTTCAGGAACAAGAGGGATTGTTATTATGAACAAAGCAAGACTTGTTGCATTGGGATGCTTACAAGAAAAAATGATTGAATTTGAGGAACTCTTTGCTCCAGTTGCAAGACTTGAATCAATAAGGATTTTCTTAGCTTATGCCGCCTCAAAGAACATAAGAGTATTCCAATTGAAAGTGAAATCCGCATTTCTGAATGGAAAAATAGAAGAGGATGTGTATGTTGCTCAACCACCAGGTTTTGAGAACCCTGGTTATCCTAACAGAGTATACAAGTTAAACAAGACTTTGTATGGATTACATCAAGCTCCAAGAGCTTGGTATGATGAGTTATCAAATCACCTGCTTGCTAATGGTTTCCAAAGGGGAGCCATTGACAAGACCCTCTTTTACAAAAGAGGAGGAAGAGATTTACTCCTACTTCAGGTTTATGTTGATGACATAATCTTTGGATCTACCAATGAATAAATGTGCCATGAATTTGAAGAGGTCATGAAATACATATACTACATGAGCTCCATGGGTGAAATGAATTTCTTTCTGGGTCTGCTAGTTCAACAAAAGAAAGATGGTATATTCATTTGCTAGTCAAAGTATGTGCAGGACATTCTGAACAAGTTTAAGTGTCAAGATCTCAAGACTGCTTCAACACCTATGGACACACATGAAAAGATGATTGCATATGAGAAGGGGGAGCTTGTAGATTAGCATGAATATAGAGCAAAAATTGGTTCATTGATGTATCCGACTGCTTCTAGACCAGATATTATGTTTGCTGTATGTGTATGTGCAAGATTCCAATCATCTCCAAAGGTTTCTCACATGGCTGCTGTCAAGAGGATCTTTACATACTTGAAAGGAAAACCTGATCTGTGGATTTGGTATCCAAAGAACCGTTCCTTTGATCTAATTGCTTATACTGACAGTGATTATGATGGATGCAACATGAGTAGAAAGTCAACATCTGCTGGATGTCAATTTTTGGGGATACGCTAGTGTCTTGGCAGTGCAAGAAGCAAACTACAGTGTCCATCTCAACTGCTGAATCTGAGTATATTGATGCATCTTCCTGCTGTGTACAAGTTATCCGGATTCAGAACCAATTGCTGGATTATGGTTTAAATTTCTTGAACACCCCTATTTTCATTGATAATACTGCTGCATTGTTTATTGATAAGAATCCTGTTCAACACTCTAAGACCAAGCACATTGAAATCAGACATCATTTCATTAGAGATTGTAATGAGAAATGTTTGATTGAAGTGAAAAAAGTTGACACTAGTGACAACTTGACTGACTTATTCACCAAGCCACTAGATAGAACCAAATTCAACTTTCTCTTGAAAGCTTTGGGTATGATCAACTCTGATGAAGTCTGATTCATGATGTGTGCTCTTTGTGCTGACTGATTATCTTTAAATGGTCTTGAGAGTATAGTGTTGTTTGATTGCATGTTTAACTGATTTGTGCCTTTAATGATCATCTATGTTGTAACATTTCGGGTTTTCTAACCTCTCGTATTTGTAATCATTACCCGACCCGGGTTCGAGTTTGGGTATTTTATCAATAAAGTCCATTTTTGTTTAATATATACTTTTATTTATTTATTTATTTTATGTTTATATAATTGATCACAACTATGAATAACATGCAAAAACAACCCCTTAACTAACTTTAATATACTTTTGAACCCACAACCATAGAACAACGACCAAATAGCAAATATTATTCAACCTTCTTTCCTTCCTCTTCTCCCTCTCACGTCGCCGACGCCATACCCCCCTTTCATTTTGGACTCGTTAAGCGCATAATTCATCATACCATATCAATCTTTACCTTAATACGATCCTACCGACACCCTAAACTTGGTAAATTATGAACAATTGACAGCTAATTCATTGAGTAAGAACCGCGGCTGCCATTGACTCAATACTCTATATAAACATGCTTATAATTTAATTAAACTCGTTCACACATCCCTCTCTACCCCGCGACACTAAACCCTAAGTTATTGGGCCCGTACATTGTTGTTAAGATCAAGATTCATCACCAACTTGAGCCGCAACCCTAATCGGTTGTTTTCACTCTTTACATCATTAATTACGGTAATTAATCATTGCCCCATGGTCATTTTAAATCAACAACCAAAAACCCTAACTCAATTTGTATCAACTATAAATGAATTAAACGAACCCAGATTTAGGGTTCATATTGATTTTGGGTGTTCTTGGGACTGTCTGTATATGTATTTGTGAGATTGTTCCTTTCACAAGTTATAGCACCAGCCCAATGGCTGGTGCATGATTGTTTAAACCTCTAGAACAAGTCCAGGCGCGAGTTCGAGCCCCTTGGACATGGTTTTTGCTATTTTAATTTTTTAAGACTTTTAATCAATTTCCAGTATATTAATATATGTTTATAACATTTAATAAACGTAAATTTAATATACCGAATCTCTAGACTTGTCGTTTTTTCTCATTAAATCTTTTATATATATGTATGAATATATATTTGTAATGATAACTCGTTTAATAATCCAAATTGTATTCATTTTAAAGATTCATGTACGTATTAAACTTTTATATCACTTTATAAACACCTATTTTATTAACATAAAGAAAGCAAACACGGATAATACTAATACTAATAACAATAATAATAATAATAATAATAATAATAATAATAATAATAATAATAATAATAAAAATAATAATAACATTTATAAATATAATAATAACCTTTATATTTAACGAAAATGTAACTATGAATATTTTTTTAACCACATCAAAACCCGTCATAAATCTTAACATTTCGTTATGGCTATAGTTAATTCACTTTATCGTTAATATCTAGGAATATTTGTCGGCTAACCTCGAAGAGCTTGTTCATTTCCATCCTAGCATTTTCTTTTGTTATCTCGTCCTCGTTTATCCTACTCTATAAGGTAAGTAAATTCACATCCCCCTTTTTACCGCTTTACAGTTCTGGGGGCGTTATGCGTTCAAAATCAACTTATTGTTTTCATTACGATTCGGTTATATGCATGATTGTAATTGCTCGATTAGTTGTTATGTGCGAATATGACTATGTGTTTATTTTATGCTGGTTGGTACCTCATCCTCATCCTCATTAGTATGATCATACGCCGTCGAAGTAAACCGTTATCATTGCGATTTAGTTGAAAAGACAACTTTTATTTATTGTTTACTAGTTGTAGTAATGTACGATTATTGCATGGAATTGTCCTTTTATTATTATATATACTCAAAAACTGTGGTTTACTTGCTCAACTTTATGTTGACAAAAATATGTATTTTCACGCATGACGCAGGTAGCTTTATCGGGTGAATCAAGTATTGGAAGTTAGATGAAACCTTAGGTTGCCTGATGAATGAAGAACACTTTTGTTTTAAGTTATTTATGATTTGAATTATTGATTTCTTACAGTATTTTTTTGAGACAATGTTTGTGCTTTTGAAATTTGATATATGAATGAATAATTTAGATATTGAAACGTGTATTTTATTTAGTGTCTTCTGAGCTATAATACAATCAATATCGCGCCCCGGCATGTTCCGCCGTAGGTTGGGGTGTTACAGATTGGTATCAGAGCCGAAGGCTATAAGATAGCTGGTTAGACCTAACGACCTAGTAGAATACTTAGGGTCCCTATACGTGTTCATATACGTGCACCCTACTTGTTTAAATTTTTGTACATAACTTAGCATATTTATATTGTTCATCATATACAATTGTACACAAAAGCACACACCTAATCTTAGGCTATGCCTCACTCTCAAAATTGGTTTCAAAACTTTAAGACGATTTTTAAAAAAAATAGGAAATTCCTTAAGAAATCCCGTCTTTTCACTCCCTTCTCCTTGATGAAGATTCGTGTGACGGATATAGTAAACTGTAAGAGTGACACACTTGTTTACCGAACACTTGACATCAAGGCTTGCGAGCCTAAGGAAGTGCAATGCGTATAAATCTCAATCAACCGCGAGACCCGGTTGCCTTCCTGGAGTGTTCGGTAAGAGTTTGAAACTTATTAAGCCAAAGCATATTACACCAAACGAAACCGAATCTACTACCCTCATTGTATCAAATGTGGTCATGTGACGATCACACTCTTCAATTATAAACCGAATTCACGGTGATACGTGGCTAAACTCGGTTTTTCCGTATTGTATTTTGTTGAAGTTGATGGGAGAAGTATGTAAATACGGGGTGGTTCCCGAATTACTTCAACCGTCTACCTCAACACCCCCTCAATTCGAATTTAAATGATTTTATTTAAGTTTTCAATTTTTTATTTTTTATTTTTTATTTTTTTTCATTTTGTTGGAAGGACCCATGGTGATTCATGAAGCCCTAACCAACAAATGAATCCATTTACATTTTAAGATATGTTTTCATAATATTAAAAAATGACAAGAATGATATAATCACAACTTTCCCTAAGTAATGAAACTCTCAACCTCAAACACAATCCCAATCTCAATGCACGATTACTATATTTCTTCAATTTCTATACTTGTGACATTTACCCGAGTCTTAGGAATTTTGCCCCTTTTACCCCTGCAGTATGTCTTCTCGCCTCATCAACCGTAACCGTCGCACCAGCAACTATGGCCGCAACATGTCAACCCACATTGCTAAGGGCATCGTGGAAGCCCTCCCAACGATCATCTCTCAATTGCAAACTATGAATGCTCCTGCATCATCCACAACTCCGAACCCAATTGCTTTCTCCCTCAAACAATTCAAGAGTGCCAACCCGCCCGAATACTTCGGTATCGACGGTGCTACCATTCTCCTCCAATGGTTCGAAGAAATGGAGAGCGTGTTCCTCCATTGTGAATGTCCCGAGGACAAGAAAACCACTTACGCCTCGAGCGTACTCAAGAATAATGCTCTCAATTGGTGGAACGGTGAGAAGCGCACGCTTGGCGCTGAGGTTTCCATGGCCTTGTCATGGGATGACCTCAAGAAACTCATGCTCATGAAGTTCTGCCCGAAACATGAGCTTCGGAAGTTGGAAGATGAATTTTGGAATTTGAAACAAGAAAGTGGTAATGACACCATCTACAACGATCATTTCCATGAACCGGGCCTTCTTATCCCCCACATGGTTACTCCCCTTGAACGTGCAATTGACAAGTACATCTTGGGTTTGCCTATGAAAATCCAAGATTCCGTCCTAAGTCGTGACCCTCAAACCCTCCATGATGCCGTCACTCTAGCCGGTATCCTCACCGAGAACCAAGTTAAGGCCGGGACCTTAACACGGAAGAGTTCTAAGAAGCCTAATGATAAGCCCACACCTGAGCCCACTAAAGAATCTAAGCCTGAATCCTCCAAGAATAACAACCACAAAAACTCATCCCACTACCGCAGCAACAAGAGAAAGCCCAACTCCCAAAATTATGTCTTAGCCCAACCACAAGCCCAAAAAGCCCCTCCAAACAAGAAGCCCTACACCAGCCCACACCCATATTGCAACACTTGCCAACGCCACCACCCGGCCCAAGCCATTTGTCGGGTGTGCACGAATTGCCACCGATTCGGCCACCTCACCCAATATTGTCGAGAAGCATCTCGTGTGCAAGCCCTCCACCGCAGTTCACACCGACAAACCAACCCAACCGAGCCATTCCTCGTGCTCCAATCATTAACCCCGTTAGGGCTTGCTACAACTGCGGTGACCCAAATCACCTTCGCAACGCGTGTCCTAGACTCACCCAAGTTCACCAAGCCTATGTTGCACCACAACCCTACTACACTTCCCAAGCCTATCAAGTGCAAGCTTATCAACCCCAAATACCCCAACTCATGGCTCCTCCAACTCTTCAAGCCCAACCCATGGTCGTGCAAGCGTATCAAGCTCCAACTCCTCAAGCTTTGACTTCTCAAACCCAAGCACATCGAGGAACTCAAGGAAAAGCTTTCACCATCGATGCTCATCAAGCCCGAAACTTGAATGATGTGGTGAATGGTACGTTTCTAGTTAATAAGCACCATGCTTCAGTTTTTTGATTCGAGAGCCGATAGGAGCTTTATTTCCTTTGATTTTGAGTACATACTTGATGTGCCCCATAGTAAATTATATAAGCCCTTCACGGTAGAGATAGCCAACAGTAGTTCGATCACTATTCATTCCGTCATTCGGAATTGCACGATTACTCTCAATGGGCAAAAGTTCTCTATCGACCTTATTCCTATGCAAATGGTTAGCTTCGACGTTATCGTTGGTTTGGATTGGCTCTTTCTCCACCATGCAGAAATTTTATGTTTTGAGAAACTCATTCGAATCCCTATCGATGGAGGAGTGATTCTAAACGTTCGTGGAGAAAGACCCTTCTCAAAGCTAAACCTCATGTCGTGGCTCGAAGCCGAACATTACTTACATAAGAACTATGTCACCTTCTTAGTCCATGTCACCACGAAATCCAACGAAGAAAAGAAACTTTCCAACATCCCAATTGTTCGCGACTTCCCCGAAGTCTTTCCCGATGAAGTTTCCGGACTCCCTCCCATTCGTCAAGTGGAGTTACATATTGATCTTGTACCCGGAGCAAACCCCGTAGCTAAAGCACCTTACCGTCTTGCACCTTCCGAATTGCATGTACTTTCCTACCAAATCCAAGAAATTACGGACAAGGGTTTCATTCACCCGAGTTCGTCTTAATGGGGTGCACCCGTCTTGTTTGTTAAGAAGAAAGACGGTACTCTTCGTATGTGTATCGATTATCGTGAGCTCAACAAGCTTAATATCAAGAATCGTTATCCCCTTCCGCGCATTGATGATCTTTTCGATCAACTCTAAGGAGCCGCATGTTTCTCTAAGATTGATCTTCGTTCGGGTTATCACCAACTCCATGTCCACGAAGATGACATACCCAAAACATCCTTCCGTACTCATTATGGCCACTTTGAGTTCCGAGTTATGCCTTTTGGGTTGACCAATGCTCCTGCCATTTTCATGGACCTTATGAATCGTGTTTGTAAACCCTACCTCGACAAGTGTCGTGATTGTTTTCATCGAAGATATCTTGATATACTCTAAATCCGAAACCAAGTACAAATACCATTTTTGACTTGTTACGAAAGGAACAACTTTACACCAAGTTCAACAAACGTGAACATTACGTGAAAATCGCCTTTTAGCCACACATGTGGTCTGGGCGATTTGCCACACTTCGGCTTAAATGTGTGGGTAAAAGGTCATTGACCACGTTTGAAAACCTTCCAGACTAGTTTTGGCCACACATGTTTTTCTTCATGTGACCATTCCATACCTACTCAGGTACTTTTCGCCACACTTTGGAAAAACACAATGACATTATCTAGCCACATTATAAAAATGTGTGGCGAAATGTGACCTACAGTCATAGTTTGTTTGATCTTTGATACATGTGACCAAAACACATGTATTAGCCACACTCTAATGGAAAACTGTGACATTTAACTAGCCACATGTTTTATTAGTGTGGCCAAATGTGACGAACGGCTACTGTATTGATAAGAGATGTGTCTAAAAGGTAAAAGATATAGCCACTTATATTACGTTGTGTGACCTAATGTCACATTTGTTAGCCACATTTTTAATAATGTGTCAAAATATGACGAACAACCATTATATTTATTAGTAATATGGCTAAAACGCTTAAAATATATGGCCACGTATACGAGGTTATGTGACCAAAGAGTAATTTAGTTTTATTTTTCCTAAGTTTTTTATTGTCACGGATACACTTATTATGTGTGGCTATAAGTGATATATGGTCACACTTTAATATTTTTAAGTGTGTCCAAATATAATCAATGGCCACTTATACAAGGTTGTGTGACCAAAGAGTAGTTTAGTTTTATTTTTCCTAAGTTTTTTATTGTCACGGATATACTTATTATGTGTGGCTATAAGTGATATATGGTCACACTTAAATATTTTTAAGTGTGTCCAAATGTAATTAATGGCCACTTATACAAGGTTGTGTGACCAAATAGTAGTTTAGTTTTATTTTTCCTAAGTTTTTTATTGTTACGGATATACTTATTATGTGTGGCTATAAGTGATAATGGTCACACTAAAATATTTTTAAGTGTGTCCAAACGTAATTAATGGCCACACGGTGAATTGACGAGTGGCCAAGTAATCATTGTCTTTCTAGTTTCCTTGTGCCGCCAATTTCAAATTGTCAGGGAGATGTACCGGTTTCCGATGATGGTGTTTAAATACCACTCATGGTTTCCGATTTCCACCACATCGCCTCTAATATTCCAGCAAATCACAATCACAATCGATCCATCGCCTTCACCATCTTCTTCACCAGCAAATCACATTCAAAAATATTATGGCGCCGGCAAACTGGATTGTACGAGAACAGGGTGAGACTCCACCCATCTACTATGACCCCACCTTTTTCACAATTTTTTTCCACTTTGATTCCGGCGTCGTCCGAAAGAATCAATGTGTGAGGTATGTTGACTATGTCAACCCTCTAACCTTCCGGTACTAACAACTTAACCGAATGGTTAGGTTTCTTGGGTATACTACTGCTGAATATTTCAGCATTGTGTTGAAAGCTCGGGGCATCGAGGTGGCTCGCATTGAGTTGAACGGAATCGAGGACTTCAAGGCTGTGTCCGCTTATTGGAAATTCCGTACTGAGGTGCACCTTCGCATGCAAAGGCTAAATGACTCCACCTACACCTCGGACGGCATGTGGGAGAGGGTCATGCCCTCTCTTACACCAGAAGAGAATCCGATGGATGTAGATTCAGATATGGAATATGATGGTAGGACTTAGCTAGTAATAATTTGTAATTACTTTTTTTATGTTAATGTAATGTAAATAAATTATTAACTATAAATATAATTGATTTATTTTGGATATTGTATTAACTGTGTTGATGATGCCACATGTATTTTATATTTGTTGCTTATTTGGTTTCAACATTACACTTGATGTTTGAATGTGTGTATTTAGTTAATGTCTGTACGTTTGAACTTAACCAAAGGAAATAGACTAGGGGTGAAAACGAGCCGAGTTGCTCGCGAGCTACTCGAGATCGGCTCGTGAAAAAGCTCTAATAGATATAGTAATAGTATTAAAACAACCAATATTTATAGTAAGCGTAATTAAAGCGTAATAGATATAGTAATAGTATTAAAAATGACCAATATTTCTAGTAAGCGTATTTAAAGCGTAATAGATATAGTAATAGTATTAAAACAACCAATATTTCTAGTAAGCGTATTTAAAGTGTAATCGATATAGTAATAGTTTTAAAACAACCAATATTTCTAATAAGCGTACTAGATATAGTTTTTTTTTATTTTAATTAACTTTAATGTAGGCTATCATTAAATAAATATATTTCCAAGATTTATGACAAGTAGTAGGCATAAATGTAATTAATTTTCAAAATTAATTAGCTTGCGAGCATTTCCAAAGCGTGTGGATACAAATTTGACAGGTAGTATGCAGTTACTCAACAACCAACTATTTTGACTTTAACGACTGCAATAAACCTTCCGACTGAAATTTATTACTCTTATATATATGTTATGTGAATTCCAAACTTGGCCAAGCAGAAAATATCTAAGGTTTCCACAGATCTTAAACATCCCAAAGATCTTAAATTTTGATAAAATCCCTTCCAAAACTCGATGCCATCACCAGATCTTAAATTAGGTTACTGGTGATGGCATTGAGTTTGGAAGGGTTTTTTCAAAACTGAATTTTATTTGTTCAAAGGCTTCTTCAAAGTTTAAGACCCAAAAATGCTTTGGTCAAAGATCTGAGTATGGAGGGTACAATTTTGGTATGCAGGTTAGTGAAAAAAAGGGCATAATGGTCTTTTTTATTATAAAATGAGTTGATAATGTTTTGCAGGAAAACCAGCTGCTGAAAGTAAGTTGAATTAGAAGCAGAAGAACAATATGAACAAATAGTGCAAGAAACAAAACCAGCAGGCAGAGAAATGATGACTATCACAACATGGAAATAAAGTGGATTAACTGTGACAACATGATGTTGTATTTTATATTTGTTTCTTATTTGGTTTCAGCGTTACACTTGATGTTTGAATGTGTGTATTTAGTTAATGTATGTTTGAACTTAATGACTGAGACTTTAATGAAATGAATTCAACAAACTGGTCTGTATAAATAGTAATAGTATTAAAAACAACCAATATTTGTTTACTTTGAATTAATAAGTACAAAGTAAAGACTGGTGACATTATTGACATCTAACTAGGAGAACAAACTACTGTATCAATCTCCATTACGAATAGTTGTAGGCTTTTCCCCGGGCCTCCAGTAATCATCCGGGGACTCATTACGAAGCAGTTGATTTGGTTGTACAAGTGGCAATCTATTATCCTCATGAGGGAAAGTTACCGTACTAAATTCCTCATCGACCTCGTCATACGAATGTCTATAATTGTTGGGTGGAATCATGAGGACAACATGCTTTTTTCTATCCAGCTGATCTTGAACATAAAACACCTGGCGTGCTTGCGAGGGCAACATGAACGGATCATCCTTGTGGCGAAATTTGTTTAGGTCGACCAACGTGTAACCAAGAATATCATGTTTGACATGTTTACGGTCAACCCATCGGCACATGAAGACCGGAATTCTTTTAGTATGATAATCTAGTACCCATATCTCTTGTAAAACCCTAAAATAAAAGTTTTGTCCATAGGTCACCACGTCTTTTTTGATGTGCATGTCATCCGCCTCTACACCAACCCCGCTGTTCTGGTAAACTCTACCATCATGAGATTTTGTACGAAATGCAAAACCGTTGATGTCGTATGAGTCGTATTTGTATACGTTGCGGTGTGCTCCGTGTGCAATCCACTTTACGGTTTCCGATATAGAACCTGGTGAACCCGCTAGCTCCTTTTCAACCTGAATTTCATTACAAGGATTAGATTCACCTACATTGCAGAAACCATAAAAGTTTTTTAAAAATTATAGAAGACTTAATAAATTGATCTACCTTGTCGCGTAACCAGTCACCAAACTTTAAAGTATGCTCATTCTCCAGCAATGCTTGTCCTTTACCAGGCATTTGTTTTTTCAAAGAGGTCTTGTGTTGTCTGCAAGTAGGAGTATAATATATTGTGAATATATATATATATATATATATATATATATATATATATATACACTAGTCGAAAACCCACACGATGCTACGGGGGTGACAAGTTGCAATGTGATACTCATTTATGTTAGTTTATCATTCATTTCATGGAAAACCAAATTGAAGACGATAACCTGTATTGGAAGTTGGAACCAATTCACTCTTGACCTTTTTCAAAAGCATCTCATAATTCAAACAATGCATAAGTCAATTACTATACCATGTAAAATAATTCAATAATGGCATCACAAAGTAAACTATGATTTAAAAAAAAAATGGAAACAGTGAAAAACCAAACTGATGTTGGGGCAATGATGGTGTTTACACTTCCTTTCCCCTTTCTTTCTATTTTTCCTTAATCAATGACTAAGTTAACAGTAACAATTGTTTATTATCGTATAAAATAGTTGTTGAAATCCCATTAAGTGGTAATTACTTTTCTTATGCCTAATTACCTAACAAATCATGTTAAAACTTACCATACAACTATATATTTTGATTCCATAAAGCATGTTGAATTTTACATGAAAATAACAATCTGTCTAGTAAAAACAAAGAAACAAGGGTATAAAAATGTAAACTACACACAAAAGTAGGGGAATGTCATATACAATAAAAAAGATGCAAATATACAATTTTGTTGACACTACCACAAATTGTAACCTAACAATTCGCTTTTATGACAGGTGATGTAAGGTCTTGAAGCATATATTTTTATCTATCCGTTGCTGTCTGATTCCAAAAAGTACCTTCTGAAAGTAACAATAAGTGTAGTAGTGTAAGTGCTTGATAAATAGATATATCTAGTAGCAGAACAAGCAAGTGCAAAATTGTGCTAATTAACAAAGAAAAACCAGTACCTGAACAATATGGCTTGCAACAAACAAATGTTTCTCAAACAATTTATAAATATGAAATCTAGATAAATAACAGAGTACCTGCAGTTCAGTTATTGAGATTTGTGATCATTGCCACTCTCGTCATAGTTGAGTGAATTGGAGATGGTGGGCTGAAAGAGGTGTTATGGTTACATTCATGCCCCTAGCTTAAGAACTAAAGGTTTTAATCAAGTTTGCCAAGCAATCTGTCTTAATTTTAACTTTTCATTTCAAATATTATTTTTGCATGGGACAATCACACATATTCCTTTCATTCTTTAACTACTAATAGCAACGTACTGTATGTTTAATTTTTACATAGGTGCAATATTCATTCTTATGTATATGATTTTTTCTCCAAAGTATGATGCTACTATTGTCCCGTAAACTAAACAAACAAACATGAAAACGAACGAAGCATGTCCGTGTTCTTTTGTTTGACTAAACTTATTTTCTTTAAACTTATGTTGTCCATTAGTAATTTAATCATGCGAGTCAATAGGTATCTCCGAGATAGCAACCATGTTGTATTCTTTACCATAAACTTCAAATACTAACGACATATGGAGAAGTAGGTTTATGTAAATATCAAAATCTTACTCCAATTTAAATTATTCAGCTTATATTACATTATTACCAAATCTTAACCGAAAATTAAATAAAAAAATATTTACCTGGAAGAAAACAGCCTCCCCATGCCCACACTGAGCACGACAGACTGATTCTCTAAACAGATGAGTCGGATAGGCAGCAACATCCTGCAACACTTGAGTTCGCTCCCATACAGCAAACCTGTCCAAGCTTGATAAGTGAACCTCAGGATTATTTATTAACCAATATTTAATTTTAGGTTGATTCCAAACTCGTTTAACATACAAAAGCTCGAACTTAGGCATTCGACTCGTTATCTTTTAGCTGATATTATCATTATTCTAATATATAATTATTATTCGGTAACCACACACTTAAAATATTAAATAAATATTATATATATATTGGGCTCGAGAAGACTCGAAGGCCTACTCGAGATTGATAAATGATTCACGGGCTTGTTTATTAAACAAGCTTATTTTTAGGCCTACTCAAGCTCGATTAGTGATTCTCAGACTCGTTTAACTTATAAAAGCTCGAATCTGGCTCATCTATCATTTAGTTATTTTCATCATCATATTATTTCAATATAATTACTCATTATTTTCATGTACAGATTAACAAGTACATCCACATTTGACTTTTTAATCCACATTTGACTTTTTTGTCACTCTTGACCACAAAACTCAAATTTGACAACAAGAAAGTCAACTTCGCCAAAAAAGAAAAAGATCCTCAAATATGAATGAAATGAGAAAACGAGCCAAACCAAACTTGAGCTAGAGCTTTTATAAATCAAAACGAGCCGAATCAAACCTGTTTACAGAAGTAGTTGCAAAATTGTCAATTTAAAATATACTTCACGAAGGAGATTCAAAATTGTAAAACCGCAAAATGTGTACCAGGTTCTATGATAAACATTAGTTTTTAGCAAAATCACCTCCATAAAAAACCTATGCAACCAATAATACAAAAATACAAACAGAAAATCACATGCAAAAACAAAAAAGCTATTAAGACAACTTTGCAAATCATACTCCCAAATTAAAAGCACGAAAAGAAAGTTACGTACATTTACTTCGTTAGCAAGTTCATTTCACATTTATATCCAGCCAGTCCAGTACTGAAAACATTCACATTTTAGAGAACTTAAAAGAGGTATGCATAAAACCATAATTTACACGTTAAAGTTATAGAACCAGGGTAAAGTAAATAGTTAAAAGTAAAAAAAACCGAGTTTAGATGGTTGACCTTTTTAGCAGAAGACATGTGTAACGTTTGTGATTCTTGTTCACAATATATTTGTAATCAACAACTCCCGCCGTCTTCAACTGGTCCTCATTATTATTTTTGAATGGCAGTCCCCCTTATTATATCAAAGTCACTCGAATTAACATTTTCGCAAATAAGACAAATCTAATATCAAATTATGTTCCAAATTTGAATGATATGAAAGATAAAACAGACTTACGATAACAAATGCAACTCTTGATGAAACTTACTGATTCCTGAAAATGTGATCTTGGGGAATTGTTCAAATGCTAACTTGTTAAAATTTCAATCAAAAATGAAATTGTGCATACCTCAACCAATTGGAAGAAATTATCTCAGAATCGTCGAATCATACATACGAATGACCTGTCAACGAACAACGCCATTGTTCTACCTGAACAACCACTCTTTTCGGCCACCACCGTCTACCTGCTTGAGTTCACCAAAATCGTGTATCGTGTAGATATACTACGCCAAACCCTAGAGTCTTCCACCATTGTTCTACCTGAACAACCACTCTTCCCAAATTCCAGATTTGACTGAAACAAGAAAAAAAGTCAAGAATTAAACTTGGGCTTTTCGAATGAAAAAATGCATAAAAACTGATAGCAGCACACGCACCCAATGATTTTAAGCAAAAATATCACATGATTAAACATAATAATCAACATAGTAATCAATTGATACCCAAATATCGAAGAGAATACCTTAGATGATATAGGTCTGAAACTTTTGGTCTGTCCTCGTTTTCATCATGCTTATCATGTGGAATGCCAACAATACTCTTGATGTTTTTTGGGTATTCGCTGAGAAACTGGATTGTTTCTTCCGCAATATTCTCCTCAGTAATGCACCCTTCTGGATTAGTTTTGTTTCGCACATGCCGTTTGATAACCTTCATACTCCTTTCAAAGGGATAAATCCAACGAAAGCATGGTGGCCCACATAATTTTAGCTCTCTAACAAGGTGCACGGTTAAGTGAACCATGACATCAAAAAATGATGGAGGAAAGTACTTCTCCAGCAGGCACAGTGTAACTATTTGCTCTTCCTGCATCTTATCAAGCTCTTCTACAATGATTTCTTTGCTACAAATTGACTTGAAAAAAAAAAACAAAGCCTGATTATAGCATTTCCCATTGGTTCTGGCATGATGGAGCGTATTGCAAGAGGCAGAAACTGTTTCATAAGCATGTGATAATCATGTGATTTAAGGCCTTGTAGCTTCCTTTCTTTCAGATTCACCAAACTAGAGTAGTTAGAACAATACCCTAGTGGAGCCTTCAGTTTATACAATGTTTCAAGAAACATGTCTTTTTCTTGTGCTGATAATGTGAAGCATGCCGCAGGCAGTTCTGTATTGTTGCCTTTTGCTTTCGGTTGCAACTCCTTGTTAATCCCTAAAAACTCCAAATCCTTTGTAGCTGCCAATCCATCTTTTGTCCTACCGGGAATGTTCATCAACGTCCCGACAATAATTTCTAGCACATTCTTTTCAACATGCATCAAATCAATACAATGTTGGACAGGTAAATACTTCCAATAGCTGTGCCGTTGGTTCCATATGTGGAACTTCTTCCAATATGGCTGCGGCGTTGTGTTATCCCCTTTTCTCTTACTCCCACTTAGAGATTCAAATCCCTTTCCCCATTCATTCATAATGTTTTTGACCTCGTCGTATATCTCTTCCCATGTCATAGGCTCTTTAGCGGTTCTCATATCTTCTTTTCCGTTGAACGTCTTTGTTTGTTTTCTGAAAGGGTGGTCATGTGATAAACACCTTCTGTGGGCAGCATACATCTGCTTCTTTGTGTGATAAAGTCGAACACACTGAGTGTATCCCCGACACACTACACAACCTTTGAATCCACTGTAAGGGTACCCAGATAGTGTACCAAGAGCAGGGTAATCATTAATCGTCCATAACACAACTGCACGTAGTGTAAACATTTCTTGTTTATATGCATCATATGTTGGCTCCCCGACCTTAAATAAGGATGCTAGATCATCAATTAAAGGCTGTAAAAATACATCAATATTGTTTCCTGGCACTCCAGATATTAATAAGGAAAGCATGATGAACTTTTTTTTCATACATATCCAAGGTGGAAGGTTGTAAATGACTGCTAAAACATGCCAGACACTGTGGTTTATGTTGCCTCTATGTACGTTGACCCCATCAGTGCAAATCCCTGGACGAATATTTCTTGGATCGCTTCTGATGGTAATGGAGTACCTGTCATCCATGGCTTTCCATGCTGGTGAATCTGATGCGTGGCGTAAAACACCGGGTTTATTGGTACTCGTGGCGTCCATGTTAAATTCTCTGTTGTGGTCTTTGATTTTAAGAGGCTCTTGAATCGTGGATTAATGGGAAAATACCCCAGTACCTTATCGGGCGTGTTTATGTAAGTTTTGTTAGTCTTCTCATCCACTTTCCACCTTGACTTGTTACAAACTGGACATGCTTCCAAATCCTTGTAATCCTTATAGTAAATAATGCAGTCATTGATACACACATGTACCTTTTCGTATCCTGAGCCCATTGCTATCATCATCCTTTTGCCCTCATACATATTATTTACCATTTCGTTATCTGCAAGTAGCATCTTTTTCAACAATTTCAGAAGTTCATCAATGAACTTATGAGATACCTCATGCTTTCTCTTCAAGTTGAGTAGTTATACTAATGCAGACAACTTGGTGAAGTCAGGACATCCTTTATACAGGGGCTTCTCGGTGTCAACAAGAAGTTGTAGAAACTGTTGATGCTTCTTGTCGCATTTGAAATTGTCTTTTGTAGCATTTACCATTTCTACAGTTTCATAGGTATCTGTCGGAATGTTGGTGCCAACAAGCCCATTATTATTATTATTGTTGTTATTATTATTATTATTATTATTATTATTATTATTATTATTATCATAATTAGTTGGAATGCAGGTGCAGGCAAACCTAATATTATTAACATTTGTTGGAATGTTGGTGTCGGCTTCTCCATGTTTTATCCAAATAGTATATTTCTTATCAATTCCAAACCTGTACAAGTGATGTTCTACATCGTCCACACTAAGAGATACGTGGTTCACACACCGAACACGTGGACATGAAATAGAAATTGGTGGTGATGTGTCCTTGCAATTACGGACTTCAAAATCTAGAAATGCTTTAACATCATCTTTATATGCTTTACTGCACCTGTCGCCTACTAACATCCAAGACTTATCCATCTTCCAAGAATTTTTTTATTAAATGTGTCATCAACGATATATATATATATATATACACTAATTAACGTCAATAAATGTAACTGACATTTTATTATGTATGAAACTAAAAGCAAAAATATTTGGTACTCACCTGAGATTAATTAAGCTGTTTGGTAGGAATTAATTGATGAGAGTTCAATAAATACACTACCAGATAATTTATTAGGGTTTGGTGAGATTGTGAGATTATATTTGGTCAATAATTGATTTGGGAGTCTTCCATAAGAAGATAACTCGATTAATTGACGGGTAAAAATGAAAACTTTAAACATCGAATTTCGTTATATAAATATTAGAAGATGTTCTATTATGTTCTCAGGGTGTAGCTCAAACGGTTGAGGCGCTTGTGATTAAACATAGATTGCAATATCGCGGGTTCGAAACTCAGGAGGAACATATTTTTATTAAATTTTTATAGTAACCTCTTTTTAATGAAATAAATACACTGTCTACGGTCAAATATCTCATTTCGAAAACACTCAAACTAAACTACTCATTAAAAGGCCTTTAAATTCGTTCAGAAACATAACAATACAACATAATAGCTGGTCTAAAATCATAAAAAAGTTTCTTAGCTTTTTACTCTGATTACAAAACTAATAAAAAGCCCTAAAAACAACAAAAAGCAAAAAAAAAAAAAATACAATATCTTCACTTTTTTTTTTCTGATTCAATCCGTGAAGCTACACTCCTTGCAAGTTGATCCTCTAATGACTTATTTGCCCTTATCAAGATAGGAATTATGTATGTACATCTTGTGCACACATCAGATGTTGTGGACGAAACACAATCAGACCATATAAAGAAATCACATTGTTTGCCCTAAGTTAAAAAATATAGAGTTTAGGGTCAACAATCAACATAAAGACGAGATGAATTACAACTTTATTTGCAATTTCACTAACCTGAGATGCACAATTGTAGACCTCCGACCTGGATTTTTGGTGATCCTTGATGTTCTTAGAATGGCTTCTTGACCACAAAAACAATAAACCTGAGATCGATTGCTTTTGTTACTGGATGTTGTGGTCCACGATGAGATTTCTTCCATGGAGATCGATTGCTTCTGTTACTGAATGGTGTGGTTTTTTTAACTGTTTTATTTTAGTGTTTATGGGGGTGAAAAAGGAGTTTTTATTGAAAATAAAATTATATATATATATATATATATATATAGAGGAGGGTTTAGAAAGGAGTTGTTGTACATAAGCGTGTTACAAGCGTAATAGACTTTGATTCTTGTTTCCAATTAATCAAAAACATCAATTATTCAATAACCGATTTTGTACATAAGCGTGTTACTAGCGTATTAGAATATTTATATATGTTTTTGTACATACGCGTGTTACAAGCGTAATAGACTTTGATTCTTGTTTCCAATTAATCAAAAACCATCAATTATTCAATAACTGATTTTGTACATAAGCGTGTTACTAGCGTATAAGAATATTTATATATGTTTTTGTACATAAGCGTGTTACAAGCGTAATAGACTTTGATTGTTGTTTCCAATTAATCAAAAACCGTCAATTATTCAATAACTTATTTTGTACATAAGCGTGGTACTAGCGTATTAGAATATTTATATTTGTTTTTGTACATAAGCATGTTACAAGCGTAATAGACTCGTTTGATTGTTTGAACAAATATATAACATATTTTAACCCAATCGTTTACAAAGTGTTTTTTCTTTTATTTTTAGATTTAACAAAGTGTTGTTTAAGATTTAATAAGCGTATCCCATGAAACAAAAGAAACTATAAAAGTAAACATTTAAAAACTAACCAACCAACATTCAAAACAATAAACTAAAAATGTATCAATACAACCATTCGAAACCACATTCAAAACATTCAAAACATTTAAAAACATACAAATAATTTCCAAAGTCACCAAATCACAAATGTCCCAAAAAACACCAAACACAACACGCATTCTTGCACTAATCAACCTTTGAAACTAACAAATTACCTTCAATGAAGTCATATTCAAATATGCACTTATCACCAATCTGTAATTTATTTTCCTCCTTGAAATTTTTCCATTTTGTAAATAATATCTGAACTTCAGATTTGACACTTCACCATGAAGTGTCATTTTTTTACGACCTTCGGGATTAACCAAAGCGATTAGAATTCCATCATAGGCATCAATCTTGGTAGCAATGTGACATAGAAGACGCTGTGAAAAGAAAATTTCAAATATATTATACAGTTAAGATAATATTGTTAAAATTTAAACGAATATAGTTGTAAATAAAAAAGAAATTTAAAAATTCAATTTACTAATTTCTTGGTGACGTTCATGTGGAAGACGATTTTAGAGTCATCATTTTGCTTATCAAGATGAATTGGGTTTTGGGAGGAACTACCTTGATTGATTGATTGATAGTTGAGAAACAACTGATTTGGACCAGGAAGGATAAATTTTATGCCATCTTCATGAAAGACATTAATATGAAATGTAATATCTAATATGATTTCAAACACAACAAACGAACCACCTTTCAAGTTGGCTTGTTTAAAAACCTCAATCCATCCATCCTCTAGCCTACAACCCATTCCATCCCAAAGACATGAAACTTTAAACATAAATCTATCTGGAGCAATAAGATCGAAAAGCCTACAACCCATTCAATTCATGTAATTTTCACCAAATTCTTGAATCACGTACCAGTCAGGGAAATCCTGTTAAACATGTTAATTAATAGACATTTGAATTTGGAAACAATCATTAAAAAAGAAAATTAAAACTTACCAAGTAATGGACGTGTCGGTTTCTGACTGGAATGTATAACATAGTACCGGATTGATCATTTACGTTTCTTTTGAAAGTAAACATATTGAACATAGATGTTGACTTAAGCTAAAAAACAACATATGTTACAGCTTCTATACAACATTCTCTGATTATTTTAGTCCAACCAGTTCCAAAATAAAAGTCATCAAGTACTTTGATTATAACTACAGAAAATGTTCTACCACTTTCATCATAAATCAAACAATAGCCGGTATTCGATTTAATGTCAGCAAACATTGGTTGAACAACTTTAGGAATGAGCTATAAATAATACAAACAATGTTCTTAGAATGTATATGTTGCAAAACTGTAAAATATTTCATAAATAAAAATTTGCTGATAACATTAACATACCATCCTACTCATGGAATCGCTGTCGATATCTATTAGGAACTTAACTCCATAATTGAGACGTGACATTTTTATGTCAGACGAGTCTATATGTTCAGAACAAATTAATGATGTCTACGAATATCATTGACTACATAATCACAGTAATACGAAATACAAATATTCAGGTTTAGAAACATAAATTACATTAAATTCTTACCAGAAAGCGAAGTTGGAAAGTTAGAAGTTAGATTCTCGACTTAGGGTTATGAAGTCAGAGCATTCACATCAGCTCCTTTATCTCTAACCCTATAGTAGAGAAAAACCCTCATATTTTTAATTAATTTCCTTAAGTACACAGATGTATCCAGCAAAATTGAGAAAACCACATAAACAATGTAACTCACCTGAAGATCGAGAATTGATTTTTGGCACAAAATTGAGATGCGAAATAAGGAAAGAGGGGAAATGGAAATGAGAGGGAAAATGGGAAGTGAGGAAAAAAAGAGCAGGCAAAATTAGACAAAAAATAAAGAATACATATTTTATAGATAGAGAATAAATAGAGAATTGGTGGGACCTTGATCACAATCTAGATTGGTTTTTTATTTTTCTATTTTTTTCTACACATTTAATTATATATATAAATATATATATATATATATATATTTTTGGTTTTTGTTTTCAACTTATTATATTTTAACTTTTTAAAAAAATATAAAAACATAGTCTTACGTAATTTTTAATGAACATTCCGGTGTAAATTTTGTTAAAAATCGAGTTCGTTTAAAATATCGTATTTTTTAAATAAAATTAAACTTTTATCCATTATTGAACTATCTTATCTTAATCATTAGTAAGATTTTCTGAATAAGATTTACAACTTCGTAATAGAGAATCTCATAACATTCTAGTGTTATCATTATCATAATGAATAAGTATGTAGTTTTATATCATTATCATCTTCTAGGTTATCATCATCACCATATGTGTTATGATGATGATCAACATCATAAATTTATCATCATTATCATGTGTTATAGTGGTTATCATCATCATAATCATCGATCATCATCACCATGAAATGACATCATCATCTGGCGTGCGGGTGACAACGTGGTCATTGTATAGGCTATCGTAGTCGGCGTCGATCATACGGGTAACATATATCTCGTTATCACTGTCAACAGCATCATCAACACCAACATATATATGACCTATTGCCATGTACGGGATGTAGTCAGCATCGAATGGGTTATAATAAACAAAACGCCCAATATAAGCGATCACTGTCGGCACCATCTTATGAATTGTTGTCGTCATCCAACGAAATCATCAGTCGTACAGGCTACCATCAGTATGACCATCGTATACGTTATAATCACCACCAACCCATGTTGTCATATCCATGTATTCATGTGGGTATCATTATAATAGCATTGTCGTCGTCATAATTGGGCCAATCATTATGGTCATCATACGGGATAGCACCGTCATCGTCTCATGGATTACATATCCTCAATCATACTACACCCCACCTATTTCCACCATCCACCGCCCACATTCTCCACAACCACAGGCACCAACCACAACGACCTCTAGCACCAACCACTAACCACCCACCACAACCACCCACCACCACCACCCACCACACCTCCGCCACCACCACCACCCACCACACCTCCGCCACCACCAACCTAGGTTGTCATATCCATGTATTCATGTGGGTATCATTATATTAGCATCATTGTAGTCATAATTGGGCCAATCATCATGGTCATCATACGGGATAGCACCGTCATCATCTCATGGATTACATATCCTCAATCATACTACACACCACCTATTTCCACCATCCACCGCCCACATTCGCCACAACCACAGGCACCAACCACAACGACCTCTAGCACCAACCACTAACCACCCACCACAACCACCCACCACACCTCCGCCACCACCACCACCACCACCTCCCACCACCACCACCACCACCCACCACACCTCCACCACCACCACGCACTACCCCCCCACCACCACACACCCACCACCACGAACCACCACACCTCCGCCACCGTCCACCACCATCATGACTACCTGAACCCACCACCACCCACTAGTATTATATATATATATATATATATATATATATAACTTTTTATACTGTACAATAATAACTAACCGTACGATTAAAATTTAAAAGCACGCGCCTCAGCTTATTTTAAAAGGGTCAAATAATTACCCCTAACGGCAATAATTATTCCCAAAATTCAACTTTGAAGCAATATTTCTTAAACCGTCGTAACTCAATATTCCTTAAAACCGTCGACGATTTGTTTCTACTGTGAAGCACAAGCACAAGCATAAGGAGAAAATGAAGAACGCTAACTCATCTACTTCTGGAACGGAACCAAGGATGAAGCAAAATCACGATAGGTCTCAGAATAAAGATGGAACATGTGTTGATTTATGATTTTTTTAGCGTTTTAGGTTTAATTATTCTTAAAATGTAACCTCTATGAATTTAAGCATCAGTAATTGAGTTTTGCAAAGCATTTGTTTAAATCATCTTATGTAAAGCTACGATCATGTATTAAAGCGTTTTATAAGCGTGTTGTTGTTGTAATACATATCTTTGTTTTTTTAAAATCTATGTGGAATATTAAAGCATGTTATAAGCGTATGCTAAGCGTGTTATGGCTTTGGTATGAGAATTATCAATGTGATGTTTGATAAGCGTAATCGGTTTACTTGCGATTCGTGTTGTTATCCCCTACCCCCTTGTTTTATTGTATGTATGTATTCAGTTGTTGAAAAAAACAATACTGATAAAGCTAAGCATCTAAACAATAAGAGAGATGAAAATACAGATAAAAGGAAGACTAAAAAAGTTGCTCCGGTGGTGAAAGAGGTGAAAACAAAACATGTTGTGGAAGAAGACTCTGATTCATCCATTGACATAAAAATTAACCGGTTGTTGTCAAAGCGGAAAGAGGTGGAACACAACACCTCTGAACCGGACTTTCAGCGTCCGAAAAAGAAAGCCATTAAAGAAAAAATGCCAGCCGAGAGGACATCAAGAAAACCTTTTTTGAATTTGTAGACAAAAAATTGAAGGATAGGTGTGCACCTTATAATAGTGTTGATGCATTGAAGGCAATGACCCTTGCCCAAAAAACTTGTGTAGAAGAAATGTGTTTCGGGTCAATGTTAAGACTTCAAGTAACCCAAACTCCAACAACTTTGGGTTATTGGTTGCTCGTGAACTATAATAACCGTTTAAATGAATTGAGCATTGGGAGTAGTGTTATTAAGATAACACCACAAAAAGTCCATGAAGTGTTGGGAACACCAACGGGTAAGATTCCTATTTTAGACAAGAGTAGACCAAGATTGGGGGAAGATGTTACTACAGATTTGTTCAAAAATCAATTCCCGACTCCAAGAGTAAGTATAAAGCATGTGACAGAGAAACTGGCCGAGGATCAAGGAGTTGGTGAACTGTTTAAGATTAATTTCCTTGTGTTGTTCAACACGTGTATAGGATTTATAACAAAATCAACAACAGTCAATCAACGATTCATCTCCGCAATTGACAAAGTCTTAGATATTCCAAATATGGACTGGTGCAGCTATGTAATTGAAAACCTGAAGATGGCAAAGGAAGAATGGAAGCATGTCAATCAGCAATACAATGGTCCAATCACCTTCATTGTGATGCTTTACATGCATGAATACCAGATAAAATATGGTCGATTTGGGACTCCCGTTACAACGCCTGCAGTCAACTACATAACAACAACTACTCTTAATAAGATAGAAAAATACTTGGAGAATAATGGTTCTCCCTTAGAAGAAGGTGAGGTTGATGTTGCCGCTGCTGTGACATTTAGTGTTGGCAGGAAGGGGATTGATGCGGCTGCTGCTGTGACAGTTAGTGCTGCCGAGAAGGGACTTGATGAAGCTGCTGCTGCTGCTACTGCTCCTGTGACAGTTAGTGCTGCCGGGAAGGTGCTTGATGAGACTACATGTGGTGGTACATATGGTGATGCATCTGCCGGTAAGTCTGGAGCTGAGGAGAAACAAGAACATGGTGAGAAACTTGTTATTTTCTTCTAAAAAACTCTCATATCTCTTATTTCTATATGTATTTCATGTAATGCAACGTTTATATAACAACATTATATATAATCAAAAACAGATGATCAAAGTGCATCTGAAACAGATAATGCAGATCAAACAGCTTAACAAAATTTCGATGATTATGTAAGCGTTTATTCACAATTTGCAAATGCCATTGGGAACACATGCCCAGGATAAATTGAAAATGCTTTTGAATCAAAAATAACTATATTTTATTTTTACAGTCTTGGAATAAGGCAAAGGATAAAAAGTTGAAGAAATATGATAAAATTTTCTTAGAGATCAACAAGTTGGTCCGTCAAGGAAATGATAGACGTCCATCAAATCACAATATCTTTGCTACATGTTGTGAATGGGAAAACAAATTCACTAATAATGTGGCCCCTAAAACACAAGAAACCAACACCATAAAACGCTTATCACTCTTTAGTTTAGGTGAGAAAAAAATTATATTTTCTTCTTTCAAGTTTCTCTTTCCCTTTTCAAAACTATTTTTGTTTAAGTTGAAAGATCCCAATACTTATACAGCTGCAGCAATAGATTCTGTTGATTCAGATGATGGTGTTAGTGGTCCAGTGGCTGCTCAAAAAGGTATTTGGGCTAAATTAATTATAAGTATAATTAAAACACTCATAAAACGCTTATGTTGTTATTTTAAACTTATTACATCTGTGTGATGCAGTTGATTCAGATGTTGGTGTTGGTGGTCCAGTGGCTGCTCAAAAAGGTATTTGGGCTAAATTAATTATAAATATAAGTAAAACGCTCATAAAACGCTTATGCTGTTATTTTAAACTTATTACATCTGTGTGATGCAGTTGATTCAGATGTTGGGGTAGGTGATCCAGTGGCTATTCAAAAAGGTATATGTACCAGCTTAATTATAATCACAGTTAAAAACGCTCATAAAACGCTCAGGCTGTTATTTTGAACATATTACATCTTTGGCTGTCGTAAAAAATGATGCTGGTGATGCAGGTCAAGAAAACAATGTCTCATGCGCAGATATTGATAAAGTTGTTAATAAAGTGGTTGAGTGGGATAAAGAGGGTATTTAATTATTGTTAATACAGTGATTAAGTAAAATGATATTTGTGTAAACAACTTGTGTGTCAAGTTGTTATATTAGGATAACTTAAAATAATGGAGGTTAGCATATCTAGGGAGATAAGGTGTAACTTGCAACTAGTTATGCAAGTTGTTTTAAAATTATGCAGATTTTATGTTTTAATGTTTTAGTATAAATAGGTGGCTAAAGTGTATTGTATAAGTGTGGTGGCTTAATCCCTTTAATACAAAAGCAGTTTTGTGACTTTGATTGCCAATAATTATAAATAAAAACCAAAAGGGGTTGAAGGTATTTAATTATAGTTACAGTTATTTTCAGTCAAATTTAAAATGAGTTGTTTTATGTTTAACAGTTGACACCGGATTGTCAACAAGTGATAACCTCATTACACTAAAATCTCCATATCTTCTAAGAGAGGTTGACGTATCCACTAGTGTTACAGAAGATGAAGAAATAATTTCAGAGAATATATTTTTTTGTCTTGAAGACATTTGGCAGGAGGTCTACAAGTCCACTCATGCAGAGTCGTTCAAGGTGATCTTTGAAATCTACTGTCCTGGCATTTATATACCACCAATGCAATGGATGCATTCATTGAACTAATGAACTATGAAGAAAAGAAAAAATCTGCAGCATCACCATTCAGATTCTTTTCTTCAAGCACTGTGCTGGTACAAATTAATCTACTTTCTTTGTACTATTATAAAACGCTCAATAAACGCTTTAATCATCTGCATTTTAATTATTATACAGACAAGTGACCATTATGTTGAGTCAAGGAGTTACACAGAAAAACAAAGAGTGGATGTGTTTTTAGACAACATCGAAAAACAAATGGCAATGATTGGAATCATATCACTCAAGGAGGTTGCTATAATGCTCGTGCCAATTCTACAACACGATCATTTCTTTGTGGTTACCTTCAATCTTCAAACAGGAGTGATAGAATTACTTGACAACAGTGCAAATCAAGAAATACCAGCTGATGCAAAGTTTTAAAGCTTAGAAGACAAATCAAAAGCAATTAGAGAGAATTTTGAAGAAAGATACGGAAAGACTCTTCATATATTGGTAAACATATATACCTTTAACCCAAAAAACATACATACCTGTTATAAAAATTCTCAAAATACTTAAACTGCTTTCTATTTTGTTTAGAGAAACGTCTTTTGCATGTATCTTAAGACAATCAAACACCCCATTACTCAGCAAATCCAAATAGCAACAATCAATAAAGTGAAGATGGGATGGAGAACAAAAAATAATGGAATAGATTATGGTATTTTTTTTCTATGAGATACATGGAGAAATATGATGGGAAGAGACCATGGATGTGTAATTTTTGGAAGGAAGGCCGTAAACAACAAAAGCAGCTAAAAAGGTTGAGGACAAAGTATTTGTGAAAAATCCTCCTCTTGGATGTAAACCAACACAGAAATACTCTTATCAAGAAAGCACATGTATTCCTTGAAAATAACAACACTGTTTTAACCGGAGAAGAGTTGATTGTTGAACTTAAGAAAAGGCAACAACAAATTTGAATGATTTCAAAACTGACTGCTATGTACTTTAAGATACTTGTTAAATGTTATGATATAGACTTATGGAGATCTCTAGTATTATGTTACCACTTTGTAATGTATGTTAATAGTTTACATGTTGAATCCATGTTTTAACACAAAACATACAAATTTTATTATTACCAAAACACACATAAAAACACACCATCACTACATCATAAACATTCATGATACACCATCACATACTAATCTTTGAGTGATATAAGAAACTTCAACTTCAATTCCATTGAGCAATTCAGTTCAAGAATTGCATTGCCCAAAAGTTTTAACTGGTCAAGCTCTATCTGTCCTACACCAACCATAAACAAAACAACAAGATCTCGGATAGTACTAGCGGGCATTCGAGTAAGAACTTTGGCAATGACATCCCTGGCATCCAAGTTGTTGCTAGTCTTTACAAATTCTTATGTAAGAGTTTCCCGACAAGCTTTATCTGCCTCGATTTGATCCTCAATTTGCCTCCTGGGACATCCTTGTATGATGTGGATGATGACGAGCAATCCATTATTAACAAAAAAAAATAATTTAAAATTATGTAGGTATATGAGTTTTACAAATGTGGTGTAGGTATAGATAACCAAAAGGCTCACGGAACAAATAGTTAATATGTAAGCAAAATTATTAAACGTTTATAGTACGCTCACAAATTAAAAAGGAAAAGACACTTTTAAAGTACACTTACAGACGAATAGTAACTCTGTAATACAAAAAAAAAGGGTGTCCCACGCTTGGGAAACTCTCACACTTGTCTCATGTGTTTTTTTAACTAGAGATTAATTACATTTATATCACAAGTCAAAATTGGGAAAAATATTTCTATATTATACACTTGTCAAAATTATTTTGGGAAATTAATTACACTTATACCTACTCACCTATCAAAAATCTTGGAAAAGTATTTATTTAATGATAACCTACATTAAAGTTAATTAAAATAAAAAAAACTATATCTCACGCTTGGGAAACACTTTAAATAAGCTATATCTTACTAGATAGGCTACAAATCAAACTTAACTACATTAAATTACTGTCTCAAATACCGAAAATTAAATTTTAAGTCTATATATTGTAACATCTATATTGTTATTCACTCACACTAAACATTTCAAAAAAATAATAAAAATGTATTTTTGTGACAAAATCGTGAAGAACATGGTGAAAGCAATGATGTATCTTGAAAAGGAGAAAGACGACACTTTGTTGAAGACAATAAAAGAGATTAGGGCTAGACTCAAATTTGAAAAATCAAAGACCCTCGACTCATATAAACTCATGTTGATGGAACCAGACACTGAGTTTAAGGCAAAGGCTGCTGATTATTTGAAACAACAGTCTGCATGCTATGACTCAGTGTTTGGGACTCTGGTTGACACCGTAACTACGTTGTCAACCAACATGAGTTTTAACGAGCTGGGGTCGGAGATTGTGGACAAGGCGGAGTGATGGTGATGTTATCTTTGCTCGTCTTGGGTTTTTTGTGATGTATTGTAATGATACTTTTTGTATGGCATCTTTTGATGAATGGTAAATATGGATTATCTTAAAATGTTTTCTTAAGATGTTTTATTGATCATCTAATGGCTATCTTTCTTTGTTAAAAACGCTTGTGATTAGGTTAAAATATATTATATATTTGTTCAAACGAGTCTATTACGCTTGTAACACGCCAATGTATAAAAACATATATAATATCCTAATACGCTAGTAACACGCTTATCCCCTTTAATTTAAATTAAAAACCATGCTAATAATCTATTGGTTGTTAATTAAAAGGGAGGTAAAACTCAAAAAGCTCCAAATTGGCTCCAAATATTCAAAAAATCCAAATTATTTGACACTCCAAATTGGCTTGTATTAAAAAACTTTTCCACTCCATAAACCGTACGACACTGAAGGCTGCTCCAGAAAAAACAATCGAAGATAAAGCTTATAGATCAAACAATCGAAGAAGAACTTGTTTTATACTCCGATGAGGAAGCCAACGACGACGACGCTCAATCAGACGACACTGAAGGCTACTCCAGCGAGGAATCCAACAACGACGACGCTGAAGGAGACGATGACATAGCGACGATGGCTATCGAACCCATCAACAGTTTGGCTACTACAAAAAAACCTACAAGGGGGTTGACGAGGTTACCTAATCTATGTACCAGTTATGCAAACTCTGGTGGTGTCAGACTGGTAGTGGATTATGATAATCTGGGTAGGTTCACTGGCCAAAACAGATCAAAGTTTGCAAGTTTTTTAGGGGATGTTGCAAGGGAAATAGTTTGCTTGAGACATTTAAGTTGGAGGGAGATCACAATGGAGCTTAGAGATAAACTGTGGGAACAAATAGCGGTTATTCGGTTATTTTTATTTGTGAATTTTATATATGTTTGATGCTGAAATATTTTGAGAAGTAATTTACCTTTACTGTATATTATGCAAAAATATTTTGAGATTGAGGCGTGTCACAGGCCTTCTTCAGAATTTCCGAATAAAAATGTATGCCAAATACATTATGCCGAACAATGGTAAACCTCTGAAACTGAAGGCGATACCCAAGGGACACAGGACGATGATCAGGCAAGAAGACTGGGATCGCTTCGTTGAGTACACACTATCAGAGAAGTTTCAGGTTTAAATCCTCTACACTATCAGAGAATATGTTAATATGTTAATATGTTTTCTTTAAATATAATTAAATGTGTGGTTGAACAAACACTCGGCTTCAATAAAGGGAGCTCGAGCAAACAATGTTTTTGATCATCACATGGGACGAGGGGGTTATACCTACCTTCGAGAGAAACAGGTAATCACCTCACTCTCTAGTTCAATGATTTGTTTGTTATATGTCTAATGCATGACCGTCAGCTGCTTTCTTTTGAATATCTTACAAGGTCAAAAATAAGGAACTTGCACCAGATGAGATCCCCTACCGTGCATTAATATAGATGAAAGCAAGGGAGGACAACGATGGTGCATACAAGAATGCTGTTGTCAAAGGCGTGGCAACCAAATTAGTACGTTTTAGTATTAAAATTTTTAAATCATGTTAAAGTCAATTCATTGCCACACACACAGCCTTATATTGGCGTCAAACAAACTTGAGTCTGTCTAACTTGTCTCAACACTTGATTTGGATATATAAGTATGTTACAAGAGTAATAGACTTTGATTCTTGTACATAAGCGTGTTACTAGAATATTATAATATTTATATATGTTTTTGTACATAAGCGTGTTACAAGCGTAATAGACTCGTTTGAACAAATATATATAACATATTTTAAACTAATCTTTTACAAAGTGTTTATTTACTTACAGTAGTTCATGAAATCTGACGTTTTATGCTTTTAAGGAATCAGAAGTTTGACATTTGTTTTCTTGCAGGTTCAACATAAGGAGCAGATTGCCTTCGGAGCCCTGACACTTGAACCGTGCACAGATGCTGTCACCTTAGTGTTTGGCAAAGAGAAATGTGGGTTTTTAAAAGGGATTGGGTATGGATTGACAACAGGTAAATTTTGGGGTGTGAGTCGGGTAAAAGGTTCGTTTAAGGAAGGGATTGCCCTACTTGAGAATGGGGCGGTGAAGAGAGATGAAGTGGTGAACAAGTTGTCGTCTCTACTTAAATCCACGAATGCTATGCTAGCAAGCCGTGAGAAGGAACAATTAGCATTTGAAGCCAGGTTTAGAATTCTCGAAGGAATGTTGCCGCAAATGTCGGCAAGTCAAGTAAGTGACGTATACTACATATAAACATATTAATTAATGAATTCAACATACATATTTGGCACTGTTTTTGTCACAATTCATAGGTAAATCCTGTACCCAATCAGGTTGGTTCTAACCAAAGTACTAGTGCTATGGGGAAAAATAAAATGCCAACACCAGTAAGTATCTGACAGTTTATTTGTTTATTACAACTTTCCATGTGATTTTTCATTTTCCATAACCTAATAAATTGATTTGTAGGTCAGTTTTGTGGGAAACATCTTTACCTCAAGTGAGGCTGTGCAACAAGTATCCGCTCCTCAGGTAAGCATTTGATAGTTTGATTGAATTTTTTTAATAATTAACTTTCCATGGGTGCTGATTTTGCATAAGTTAATTGTAGGCCAAGCCTGTGGATAAAATAGTTGTCCAAACGGTACTCGCTCCCCAAATCACGACATCAGCAAGTATTTGACAATTTCGGTACTTTTTATAATTTGTTTCCAATGTGAGTGTGCTAATTTTCTATTACCGAATTTCATGCCAAGTCCGTGGAAAGAAATGTTGACCAAACGGTAGTCGATCCCCATAGCGAGATATCAGTAAGTATTTGGCAATTTCATTTTTTGTATTTTATGACCTAATAAGTCTAACAATTCCAATTTCTTTTATATTACCAATGAAGTCTGTAGAGAACAATGATGACCAAACATCAACACAACTACACCACACTCCGGATAGTAACGGCTCGAAATAACCAACAGTACTTGACAGTTTCATATTTTTTGTTCTTAGTTTTCCCTTTAATTGTTGATTGATTTCCATCCATAAGCTGATTCATTGAATGGTTTTTAGGTAAAACAGAGAAGCCATAAAAGAAAAGTTGATGTATTTACAGATGAAGCTATCCCACCTCCTGAAATAAAGGTATGTACTGCGAGAAACATTGTAATTTCTCACCAACATGGCATATATTGACTTCAACTATGCCATCTTAATTTCCCATGCTTGTTTATAGGTGTATGAGTGTCATTTGTGTTTGAATGACAAGCGTAACAAGGTGGCACATGGTAGAGTTCATTGGTCACCTGTTCCACAACAGTTGCATGGAAAAGCAATCCCGGAGGGTTTCTATAAAGTTAGTATTGATGAAGCCATAAAGGAACAAGCAATTATTCCTTGTGAGACTGTTAGTGACGCAACTGGTACTTTTGTTGCTTGGCAAGAACACCTAATCTTATGTGACCAGGAGGTTTGTTCCCTTTTAACTTTAAACCTATACGAAAACTAAACCGAACAAATACCTATGTTCATATTCATTTATTTTAAAAAATGAACACTTGTGTTCGTTTATGTTCGTTTGTTTATAATCTAAACTAACATAATTGAACAAAGATAAACGAACATAAACGAACGTACGCTCATGAACATAAATGAACGAACGGAACATGTGTTCATCTTCATTCGTTTAATTAAACGAACACAAATTTTGTGTTCGTGTTTGCAGGCCTACTATTTTGTTCTATTCAATTACAAAATATCACAAGAGATCATATCTTTTGTGACAAGGAGGTTTGTTCCTATTTTGTTCTATTCAATTACAAAATATGATATTAATTATACATATTTGTTTTCCACATTCTGTTGTTCTAGCTACCACCACTCCCATCCTCAAAAGAACCAGACAGAGCTGGCAAGAAGCCAAAGGCAAAGTACACAACGATAGACAGGGTGACCAAACAGAAGACAAGGAGCAGTGCCAAGAAAACCGATGCCTTAGCTATTATATTGGTAGTCGTTATTTTGTATATTGTATAGCTTGTTTTTCATATATCTTACAAAAAGATGTATAGAATTGCTTAAGTGAATATTATTGTTAATATAATTTGTTTTTAATTTTGTTTTGTCATTCTTGCTTACAGCTGTTTCATATTACTGCACAAAAAATAAAAATAATTATATATTGCCTAGTTATACACTATTGGCCATATAGAAACACATTAAATAGGTGTGGTAAAATAATTAGAGTCTATAAATGACCATTAGCCACAACAAAAACATTGTTGTGTGACGAAAGGGTAGCAATGTTGATGGAGATAACAAATTATGTGTGGCTAAAAGTGTGACATAGCCACACCGAAAACTCGTGATTTTTTATATCACCATCACCCACAACATGCTTGCTTCGTTTTTTGTGTGTGTGGCGGAATCATATAAAACGTCATATAAAAAAATACCAAGTGTGATCAAATGGCATAAAATAACCACACTAGCCATTGGCCACACTTTCATCACTTGGTTTTTGTTTGTGTGGCGGAACGAGACTTTATATTACATTGGAAATGTCATTGGAAAAGTCACTATGTGTGACCAAAAGTATGATAATAGCCACACTTTATATTACAAAAGCATTATGTGTGACAAACGGTAAGAAAATGGCCACACCACAAACTACAAAAGAGTAATTGAGTGGCAACTTCACATTTTTGCCACATTGACAATAGCCTCCAGTGTCTATATGATATGATTGGCCACACAATACATCACTATGCGTGACGAAAAGTTTGACAATAGCCACACTTTAAATTAGGAAAAGCATTATGTGTGACAAACAGTAAGACAATGGCCACACCACAAACTACAAAAGAGTGTTTGTCTGGCAAGTTCACATTTTTAGCCACATTGACAATAACCTCCAGTGTCCATATTATATGATTAGCCACACAATACCTCGCTATGTGTGACGAAAAGTTTGACAATAGCCACACTTTAAATTACGAAAAACATTATGTGTGACAAACGGTAAGACAATAGCCACACTATAATCTACAAAAGAGTGTTTGAGTGGCAAGTAAACAATTTTAGCCACTTTTAATGTAATATCCAGTGTCTATATAATATAATTAGCCACACTATTATTAAATTTAAGTGGCCATTGCTTTGCTATATCCACATGGTAAAGGTCACAATACACGCTTAACACAACCCTATTGGCCACATTATTATAAAATTCATGTGGCTCAATACGTGAAATCGTCACTCATAGTAAGTTTTCATGTGGCCATTTTCTACCGTTTAGCCACACTTATTGGAGAGGCTTCTTGATGACAAGCAACTAATTCCTGTACCCTTTAGCCACACTTATAACCATATAAGGCCACTAAAAACTATGTGTGGCCATATCATACCCACAGTGTCGCGACTTCTGGTCACATATGACCTGAACCAAATGTGTGTGGCTAAAAGCCCACGACCACACTTTTTTCGTGTAACCGGAGGTCAATTTTCACGTAATGGAATTTTGGCAAAAAAACAAGTTCAATTCTTGGGCCACATCATTAACGACAAGGGTATTCACGTTGATCCCGCTAAAATTGAGGCCGTTAAAAATTGGATGACCCTGTCCTCTCCAACGGAGGTTCGTTCTTTCTTGGTTTAGCAGGGTATTACCGTCGTTTTATCCGCAACTTTTTGAAGATTGCTTCACCCTTACCGCACTAACCCACAAAGGGAAAGTTTACGAATGGGGTTCCGATCAAGAGGAAGCGTTTCAAACTCTAAAGGATATGCTTTGCAATGCTTCAATCCTTGCTCTTCTCGAGGGAAACAACGATTTTGTTGTCTTTTGTGACGCTTCTATTCAAGGTCTTGGTTGTGTTCTTAAGCAAAGAGACAAGGTCATTGCTTATGCTTCGCTCCAACTCAAGGTGCACGAAAACAATTACATGAATCACGACCTCAAACTTGGTACGGTCATGTTCGCCTTGAAATTTGGAGACACTACCTTTACAGCACGAAATGAGTGGTCTTTACCGACCATAAAATTTACAACCATTTTCGACCAAAAGGACCTCAATATGAGACAAAGACGATGGGCCGAATTGTTAAGCGATTATAATTGCGAAATTCGCTACCACCCCGGGAAATCAAATGTCATGGCCGATGCTCTTAGTCGTAAGAGTCATGTTAAATCCGTCTTGCTCCATTGTGTCACCATCCAATCTGAACTCCAATACCGCATCTTCGACGCACAATACGTCTCCGTCACCGAGGGTAACTTACACGACGAGATGTCGTGTGGAGACGAACTCCAACTTGAAACCAAACGTAATTGATTACTCTATTATTTGGACCGATTATGGGTTCCCGATCGTGACGGTCTTCGAATGTTCATCTTCGATGAAACTCATAAGTCACGATACTCTATTCATCCCGGTGCGGATAAAATGTATGCCAATCTTCGTTCATTGTTTTGGTGGTCGGGAATGAAGAAAGATATCGCGATATATGTGTGTAAATGCCTCACTTGCTCTAAGGTTAAAGCCGAGCATCAAAAGCCATTTGGTTTGCTCGAGCAACCTCCGATTCTTGGAAATGGGAAGACATAGCCATGGATTTCGTTACTAAACTCCCCACTACAATGGAAATGATAGTATTTGGGCGATTGTTGATCGTTTTACCAAGTCGGCTCACTTTATACCTTCCCGAGAAAAGTCCTCTGTAAGCGAATAAGCCCGACTCTATGTCAAGAACATCATTTGCCGCCATGGAACGCCCTTGACCATTATGTCCGATCGTGATGGTCGGTTTACCTTTCATTTTTGGAAATCGCTGCAAACCACATTGGGTACCCATATTGATCTAAGCACCGCTTGTCACCCGCAAACCGATGGTCAATCCCAGAGAAAGATCCAAACTCTCGAAGATTTGCTCTGCTCTTGCATACTAGACTTTGGTGGAAATTGGGATACTCACTTACCACTTGTAGAGTTTTCCTACAATAACAGTTTTCACACTAGTATTGGTTTGAAGCTCTCTATGGCCGAAAATGTCGTTCCCCGATTTGTTGGAACGAGGTTGCTGCTCGTAGCCGTCAAAAGAACTACGTTGATAAGAGCCGTAAACCTCTCGAGTTCAACGTTGGTGATCAAGTTATCCTTTAAGTATCTCCTTTGAAAGGGGTAGTTCATTTTGGAAAAAGGAATAAACTATCCCCTCATTTTGTTGGGCCGTTTGAGATCGTTGAAAGGGTTGGTAAAGTTGTGTATCGTCTCAACCTCCCCAAAGAGCTCTCCAATGTTCATCCAACTTTTCATGTCTCCAATCTTAAGAAGTGCTTAGCCGAGGGGAATCTCCACAGACCCTCGATGATGTACAAATTGATTAATCTATGAGCGTTGTCGAGAAACCTGTTGAATCATGGATCATATGGACAAGGAAACCAAGCGTAGCTGTATCTCGCTTGTCAAAGTTCGTTGGGAATCTAAATGTGGTCCCGAGTTCACTTAGGAGCGTAAAGACCAAATGATGACTAAGTACCCGCACCTCTTCGTTATGGCTTAGTCTCTAATTTCGGGATGAAATTTTCAAAAGTAGGGAATGCTGTAACATTTCGGGTTTTCGAACCTCTCGTATTTGTAATCATTACCCGACTAGCTTTCATGGTGGCAGCTAGGGCAGCATCGACTGCATCTTGTTGTTCTTTCAAAGCTCATTCACTAGCTCCACCATCACCATTATTATCATCATTGTCACCATCATCATCTTCACCATCATTGTTCCCACCTTCTCCCCCTTCACTCTCGGAATCCAAATCATCATGGATCCAGAGCTCATTAGGAGGACATACATAATCCGGATTGATTATATGACCAATCATTCGTTTGTCATGTGGCTTGTCTTTTCTATAAATTAACATACGATGCACCGTTTCAGCTTTTATATGTTCCATATCAAGAACATCGTTCACCAACGATCGATCAATCACCAAATTCGGTATCAGATCTTGAATAATTAATTGTAGAAAGCGTGGATACATCAAGAACTTCTTTGACGGTAGAGTTTGTTGAACTTTCTCTTTCAGATGATCAAAGATAAGTTCTGAGTAGTTGAATGGCTTGTTCAGGATTAGTGCAACAAACGCCGATTGTAAACTTAGTCTGCATTCATCAAAACCACCGCGACGTCCACTCATACAATGAAGTAAAACATGCAGCCGATATTTGTATGGTGGACACAACCCATTCTTGTTCAACATAGATCTACGAATATCACCCCCATAATTCAAGCGTGTGAACAACCCCCGAACCAACGTCCTGTCAAATTCACTCGGGTAATCATCATTATCGTTAAATTGAAGTACCCGACGAATGACCTCAACATCAATCGTAATAGGGATCTGATTAATTGTAGCTTGAACCCAATTATTTTCCTCAACATATACCGCCGTGTTCCAAAACTGCCTGATTATACTAAGATACACCTTAGGTTTAGCAGTGATTGCATAATGTATCTTCGAACGGCGTAAGAAAGTCAACATAGCTCCGAACGTTCTCAAATCAGTCACATCTTGATTAACATAAGCACAGATGTTGTGCTTCTTATCAAACGGTAATAAAATCATATCAGCTTGTTGATCGTGTTGTTGTGGTTGTCCTTGTTGAGGTTGTTCCTGTGGCGGTTGATTGTGTTGTTCTTGATCAGCCATGTTTTACTGTATAAAAAAACCGAATATGAGAATAGATATCACCATATATAATCAAAAGATATGTGTAATTAATCTACTTACGCGTATTAGATGATTTAAATCCTTTAATTAAATTAAATGAATATTAAAATTAGTTAATTAATTAATTAAGATTTTATATTTTATATTTTATTTATTTATTTATTTTTTAATTTTTTTAATGTCATTCGTTAAGAATCACACTGATTCGTTATACAAAGATAACGAATCAAACGATTCGCTATCAAGTAAATATCTTAACGAACTAAACCTAGCGAATCACTAATTAATTTTAACGAACTAAACTCTAGTTCGTTATATTTTAAACGAATCAAACTCTGATTCGTGTAACATCTTATTCGCTAAGTTAGTACGTGTAAAATCTTAACGAATTGGAGACGAAACAGTTCCAATTCGCTAAGACTAACGAATGGTCAGAATTAAGACTTGTTCTTTGACTTCACAAAGTCAAGGTCAAAATTAACATGAACAACAATGGTCAATATCTTAAACCCAGATTCAATTAGGCCATAACTATCATTGAACCATCAAGATAATCAGCTCGTTGAGCTCGGAAACTCACTAGTGAATGTAGGTGAATGAGATTGAGACTCAATACCTAGCTGTACTAAGGATCAAACGAACCAACAGTAAGCATCAAGAACACAAAACAATAATTAACCCAGCAAACAATAATCAAATGTTGATTAGAGTCCACCAAGGGTATCGGAAAGTGATTCCGATCATAATGATATCAAAATCATACAATTATAAGCATAAATTATATACAAATGAGTGTCAAAAGTTCAAAACCCTTAAACACCTAGAATTTCATAATTCAGCAGTCAATACATGTCCATTATTGACGAAAATGATATCGCCAAGAACAGTTATACCTTAGATACTCAAATCGATCTTTGAAGTATTCAAACGAAAAGGTTGAATTTTCAGAGAGAATTTGAATAGGTTTCATAAAGATTAAGAAAGAAGGCGAACAGTGGAATACTATTTGTTTTCTTGTCTTATATATCAGTGCACGAAACCCTAGGCACAACTTGCACGAATCAGACGATTCGTTTAACTTAAAGTTAACGAATTAGCCCATTCGCTAACTCAATTCGTTACCTTATGACGGTGAATCGCTACTTGATTCGTTAAATTAAAGGGTAGCGAATCAAGACATGATTCGTGTCATGATTCGTTAAATATGCATAACGAAGGGATGATTCGTTACAAAGTGCGGAAGCGAATTATGTTAGCGAACCAGATGCTAGTTCGCTAAAGAATCACCTAGTTCATTATCCATAAATAACGAATGGGATTTTAGCGAAAATATTTAAGTATTTTGTATAAAAAAAACGAAAATATTTTTGGTATTTAAGGTTTTTTTTTTTTTAAATTTAAAGAATTAAAGAATGTATTTACAGAAGAATATCCAATCCTTTAAAATAGACCATCTTTTTGTGTTTTTCAATGATTTTATCGAAAGCAGTACATATTTTTGTATTTTATTGAGTTTGAGCAGAGAATCATACTGACCAAATTGCCCTTCCATCACTGTTTTATATTTCAGCGATATTATGACTGGCGATAAGTCGGTCATTGGTATTGTTGTCCACATAAATCTAATAACACACATTCAAGTATTTTTGTGATATGATTAAATAGTTCAATTAAAATACAGAATATCAGAAACTATCAGCCTCTAATCTCGGTTCAAGCTTAATTTGATTTTTGCCAAATCACCCCAACTTGACAAAAACCATTATATTGTTGATCAAAATTTTGATACCAATTGAGAAATTTTGAGCAATGCATCAATTTTCCATTACTGTGAGTGAGTATGCACGAGTCCATCTGTCGGCTTACATACATTGTATCCCCTGGGGTCCGTTTCTTAATGGTATTAAGACGCACGCAAGGGAGGAACAATTGTATGACTAACATCGGATTTTGATCAAGTCAGTAATTTAAATTGTACGAAGTACAGCGGTGATCAAGTTTAATGACTTTGGGTTTGCTCTAGAAAGCGAGTGAAATATCCATGCATATGATGGTTAAGCCGCATAAAGACTCACAATGTCCAGAATCTTAACGCTTGTTATTTGCTTTATTTTGTTTTGGGTGATCAAAAAATATAAGGCTTGAGTGTGACTGGTTATTACATTTCTGCCATCCTCACCAAGACTTTTGCTAGAGACTAACACCCCTTTCAATTTGGCGTTTCTTTATGTTTATATCACATACTTTACTCTACTGGGTTGTTTTAAGACCTACCAATGCACCAATGCAATTAAGCACACAGTCTTTTAAGCTTCCTTTTTGCTGAACTTAGGGTCAAGATAATCAATGTACTATCATGTTCTCTTTTTGCTTCAAAAACTCAAAAATTTTTGAGGAGCATAAAATAAAGAAAAGATAAATTTAATCGCCCCAGTTAACTTAAGATTATAAATAAATGGCTAACCATCAATTCACAAATGAATCATAGGACCAAGACATGCAAGCATGCTTCACAAACTTAAATAACCGACATAATTTTCAGCGAGAAAATAATCTAAAAATCTTTTTGGTTTTTCTCTGTACAAACTTTAAAAACACAATATTTTTGTCTTTTTCAAATTTCTTATAAACAAAATAAACTTCACAATCTTTTTGGATTTTCGGATTTTTCTGTACAAAACATAAATCACATTCTTTTTGGTTTTTCAAAATTTTAAAATGCTTTTGGTTTTTCTAAATATTTAAAAGAAAAACATTAAAGAACAAAAATCACAATATTTTTGAATTTTGGAAAAAATTTTTTTTTTTAATGTTTTTGGGTTTTATCTATACAAACTAAAAACACACTCTTTTTGTATTTTTCTAGATTTTCACCCCTTAAAACCAAAATAAATTTTAAAAGAAAGAAATGACAGAAAATAAAGATAATCATCCTTGTTTAAGGATATCAGCGAGGGTCTTCAATCTATTTAAATCAAGCAAAAATTTAAAACGCGTTTTGTCAAAAGCTTTAGTAAACAGATCGGCTTTCTGAAAATCAGTATGTACTTTCTCAAGATCGATTAATTTATTTTCATAGCAATCTCGTATAAAATGATATCAAATTTCGATATGTTTTGTTTTAGAATGTTGTACGGGATTCTTGGTGATGCTAATAGCAGCAGAATTATCAATCAAGATAGGAGTAGTAAGAAACTTCAAACTGTAGTCTCGAAGATGTTGTTGTATCCATAAAACCTGGGAACAGCAACTCGAGGCTGCAACATACTTAGCTTCGGCGGTTGAAGTGGAGACCGTTGTCTGCTTCTTACACTGCCAGGAAACAAGCCGGTTTCATAAAAATTGACATCCTGCAGTCGTTGATTTGAAATTGATCTTGCATCCTCCATAGTCTGAGTCTGAGTAGGCAGTAAGAACTAAAGTATCATCCTTGGGGTACCACAACCCGATGTCTGGATTTCCTCTCAAATACTGAAGAATTCTCTTAACTGCAGCTAGGTGAGTCACTCGTGGACTAGCTTGATACCTAGCACAAAGACAAACAGCAAACATAATATCAGGGCGAGAAGTTGTTAAATACATTAGAGAACCAATCATAGAACGATAAAGGGTTGGATCAATGGAATCCTCCAATTCATCCGGTGATAAATTGTGACCCACTGGAAGAGGAGTAGAAGGGATTTTTCCGGCAGAAATCTTGAATCGGTTCAAGACGTCCGTCACATACTTAGTCTTATGAATAAAAATTCCGTGAGCAGACTGGTGAACCTGCAACCCTAAAAAGAAATTCATCTCTCCCATCGAACTCATCTCGAACTTTGTTTGCATGGACTTCTCGAACTCCTTACACAATGTGTCGTTTGTAGACCCAAAAATAATGTCGTCAACATAAATCTGGACTAGAAGAAGATCATCACCAACAGTTTTATGAAATAAAGTGCAGTCAACAGTTCCTCGTTTGAAGCCATTATCAGTCAGATGGTCGGCGAGCGTGCCATACCAAGCTCTCGGGGCTTGATGTAGACCATACAAGGCTTTGTTTAATCGGTAAACACGGTCTGGATAATCAGGATCTTCAAAACCAGGTGGTTGTTGAACAAACACTTCCTCGTGAAATTCACCATTGAGAAAAGCACTTTTAACATCCATTTGATAGACCTTTATATTCTTATAAGCGGCATAAGCCAGAAAGATGCGAATCGACTCTAATCTTGCAACTGGAGCATATACCTCTGTGTAATCAATACCCTCCTGCAGATGAAAACCCTACACCACTAGATGTGCTTTGTTTCTGACAATCACCCCTCGATCGTCCTTCTTACACTTAAATACCCACTTAGTCGGAATGGCTTTCTTAACTCTAGCAGGTTTGTCTATTAAGTCCCAAACACCCAAACGTGCAAACTGCTGTAATTCCTCTTGCATAGCTTCTACCCAAGAAGAATCTTTAAGTGCCTTACGAGCTGTCGTTCGCTCAACTTGGGATAGAAAGCAATTGAATTTAGAAAGATTTACAATTCCCGAAGAATGTAAATTAGTGTAAGCACACAACGTGTGATTGTCACTTGACGAAGCAACTTGATGACGTGTGCGAACACCCATATCAAGATCTCCAATGATGTTTTCATGTGGATGATATCCATGAATCCGAAGAGTGGGATTCTCAGGAACAACAACATTATCAAATAAATTAGTGTAATGTTCACCCAACTCGGGAGATGAAACATTATCACTGTCAAGATCAATAACTTGAATTTCAACTTGATCATCATCAGAAGAAGTAGAAACAGTATCAATAGCAACTGGAGAAACAACTGGAGAGTCTTCAGTTGGAGCATCTGGTTGAACTTCAACTGTATTAGAACTTGAAAATCCTGGAATATTCAAATGTTCTTCAAAGTATGCTCTAACCAGATCTTCATCGATGTTTTCAGTCGAAGGAGTAAAAGAATTAAATAAACTATCGTAGTCAAACATCCAGTCTGGACCTTTCCCTTGAGGAGGAGTTGTGTACTTTTGACAGTCCACATGGTACCATTCTTCAACACAGCCAGATGTGAAATTAAAAACCCTCTTCTTTGTAGTTGCATATCCCAAGAAATACCCTTCGATAGCTTTTTCTTCAAATTTATCCGAATCCTTCTTCAACATTGTACACGGACACCCAAATGGTTCCAGGTACTTTAAATTATGTTTTCTATTATTTAAGATCTCGTAGCTTGTTTTCTTGAGTCGTTTCACTGTTAGAACCCGATTAAGCGTATAACAAGCTGTATTCACTGCCTCATTCCAAAATTGAACCAAAGCTTTGAATCAGCAAGCATTGTACGTGCAGCTTCAATCAGAGTTCTATTTTTCCTTTCAGCAACACCATTTTGTTGAGGTACATAAGGTGCACTATATTCTCGGTAAATTCCCTTTTGAATACAAAAGAAATCCAATATAGTGTTTTTGAATTCAGTACCATTATCACTTCAGATTCTCCTCACCTTTTGTTTATACAGTGATTTTAGTAATAAGGTTTTGTACCAAAACCGGTGTTTGATCTTTTGAACTCATAAATAACACCCATGAATATCTTGAATAATCATCTGTCACTACCAGAAAATACCAGTCTCCAGAAATACTCGCACGATTCACTGGACCAAACAAATCCATATGAAGTCGTTCAAGAGGAGTATCAATGGAATACAATAACTTAGAGGGATGTGTCTTCTTCTTCTGCTTGCCCTTTTTGCATGCAACGCAGTGATCAGATAACTTAAAATTCTTTAACGAGACACCCTCAACTAAGTCATTTGCCATTAAATAATTCATCTTTCTGACATGTATGTGACCTATTCTACGATGCCATAGAATAGAGTCTTTCTCGGTTGCTTTCGAGACAAAACATGTTTCAATCGATGTTGATATCTTAGGACTCATTTTTAAGACATAAATATCATTTGATCATGGTGATTGCATGACAACCATGTCCTTGGGAATAACATAACCCGGTTTCAAGATAAGACACTCTTTGTCAGTAATATCGTAGTGTATTTTTTATCACAAATATGCGATACACTCAATAAGTTATGATCAACCTTGTCACAATAATTCACTTTCTCAAACATAATGTGACCATTTGAAACTTCACCCTCTTGTGTGATCATGCCTCCAGAATTCCCAGCAAACGCTACATAACCCCCTTGAATATTTCTTACGTTGGTTAATAGGTCGAGATTCCCAGTGATATGACGAGAACATCCGCTATCCATGATCCAGTTTTCACCAGAAATGGTCTTAGATGAACCCTACACACAAACAAAAGTGATTAGTTCAAAAAGGCAGCCCAGGCCTCAGTCTTGGGCACCTTTTGGTTTTCTCTTTTATCATTAACTTTAACAGATTTCAATTGTTGTTCAGCCACTTGTGAATAAGTTACCGGCTTCCTAGACTTTCGTCTTAAGTAAGCTGCCTGAACAATGTTTGAATTCTTGTTATGACATATCAGTTCAGTTGGAATGAATTTTGGTTTCACTTGACCGTGTGTCTCATTGATATTAAGAACCTTCCGAGGATTCACATCAGAGAACAAAATATGAGTATCATCAGCATACGACACAGGTCGTTTCAGAATCTCCTTGACCAATGGAATTGGCTTAGATTTGTCCTTGATAAAAGGATGAAGATTCTGATAGTTCTGCTGACTACAATTCCTCACAACATGACCTTGTTGACCGCATAAAAAACAAGTTCGCTTGTCCACATGATGATGTTTAGAAGTAATTGGAAAAATGATGCCGATGATTGATGATGACTCACATTGTTAGTCATGCTCTTAGCAACCTCATCAGATAAGTCAGATTTCTTCTTTAAATAAAAATCTAAATTAGAACTGTTTGAAAAACTTTTTAGTGTATCTGTTCCAGTTGTCTTAACAAAGTTAATCTTCTTAGCTTGTTTTAAAAATTGTTTTGCCTTAGTCAATGGATCAGATTGAACTGATGTTTTTGTTTGAGCATACACACGTTCAAGTTCTTGAATTTTTGAAGTTTCATTGACAAAAACACTCTCAATAAGTTCAAGTTTGATAATACTTATTGGAATATCTTTTTCAGTGAACATCGTATCCATTCCCTTTAAGTTAAAAAATCTAGCCGAAGAAGACTTAGAACTCGGAGGATTAATGAAACGCATTAAGTCCTCATCAGAAATCTTTGGTTTAACTGACTTCTTTGTCCTCACTGGTTTGGTTTTCACAGTTTCTTCCTTGTTCATTTGAGACTTGAATGAACCATACACAGCTTCCTCAAACTCTTGAGGTTCGCAAAGAATATGATTAGAACTAGGAATGTTCTTATTCTTGTGTATAATCTCAGGTTTAAACACATCTTCAATAATCACTTTGTCAACATTCTCAACAAAGACCTTTTTACTTTACATATGAGGTTTTTGAGGAGCAACTTGGGGTTTGACAATTTCAGGTTTAACCATTTTAGGTTTTTCAGAAATCACAGATTCCTTTTGAATCAAATCCTCTTCTTTTCTTGCAAAAGGATTAATTTTATAATCATTATGAAAAGGTGGTGGAATTTCAACAAAACCAATACCTTTCTTAGAATCTTTTTGTTTTCCAGATACTTCACTAATTTCATTCAACAGAAAAGATGAATTCCTAAATTTCCCCAATTTGTTCTTCAACTCAAGAACCTCATTCTCAAGCTCAGTTATCTTAGAACGATGTTTCAAGATTTCTTGAAACTTTTGGTCATTAATGGTCATTTTCACGGATAACTCGGCTTTGAGATCGTGGTTACTTGTCGACAATGCTTCAATCTTTTCTCGAGATCTCCTTTGAGATTCAAGAGATTGTCGATAAGTATCCTTAAGAGAAGCAATTTCTCTTATAAGATTATCATTTTGATTTTTCAAAGCTTCTAACTTAGATTTGTTAGATTCACAGTCAACACATGATGCTTTAACAAATGATGTAGTAGAAATATAATTACTAACCTCATTGATCTTGGCCATGCAAGCAAACGTTGATTCAGAAGGCTTGTCGCAAGAGTCGTCAGAATCAGATCCAGATTCATTATCGGAAGACATCACACTACCAGTAGCATCTTGACAGTCTTTATGTACCCCAAACATAGCCAAATTTGCTTGAACATCATTGCATAGTAGCCATTGTGACCAATCAGTTTCGTCTGCTAACATTGCTTGTGTTGTAGGAGAAGATGGTTTCTTTTCAGCATCATTTCCTCGTGGTGAAGAAGTATTTTGACTTTGACCACGAGGTCCAGTGTATTCTTTCCTTGGTTTGTCACATTCCTTCGCGAAATGTCCGAATTATTGACAATTATAACACTTTACTTTTAATTTGTCAAAACCCAACTTCTTGTTTAAAGCTGGAAGATCTTTTCCCGTTCTCTGCATGAATCTTTTAACTTTACGAACAATCATAGCCATGTTCCATTTTAAATCCATGTTTTCTAGATCATCTGGATCTATCTGATCATAGTCCTCATCTGTTAAATCACTTGTGGCAATTTTACTACTTACTAAGTTTTCATATGAAGACATAAAAGCTGTCAGAAAAGCAAAGTTTTGCTCAGCTTCCTTCATATTAACACTAGGTGGTGAAGCAAATGGATTGGTTTTGGTTGAACTTCCAGAACCACCCGAATTACCAGCAGAATAGAAACAAACTTTTGGATCATTAAACATAGCTGATTTTTTTTCATTTGCAGCATGAGTAAGAAAAGCAGTGATTGGAGAGATTGTTGAACTGAGAGGCATACTTCCACCATAGAAAGCAGGATCTTGATTTTCATTGGAGGATTTTTGACACTTAAGATCATATTCTCTAGCTTCGATCTTTTGTAGAAATTCAAGTGCCGTCAAGTCTTCATTCAGAAAATAATCATTCTCTTTCAAAACCATTAGAAATGTTAAGTAGGAACTTGGAAGCACACTCTTGATAGTGTCAATTTTCTCTCTTTCAGAAATTTCCATTTTCATCTTGTCCATTTCAGCAATTAAATGACTAAATCTTGTAGTTATCTCTCTCCTTTCAATAAATTAAAATTTCGAAACTGAAACTTGAGCATCACTTTCTTACTCTCAGCTGTGTTGTTGGTGCATAGATGTCAGTAGTTCATATGTCTAAAGTCTGTAATCGAGTCTGTAATATTGTTTATGTAATTGTTTGTGTAAAAGCGAAGTTGTTGACAAGTTCGCTTAGGCGAACTTGTTAACCAAGCGAAGTTGTTGACAAGTTCGCCTAGGCGAACTTGTTCAACGAGCGAAGTTATAGACAACTTCGCTTGAGGCGAAGTTGTCGTGTATTTATATTGTTTTCTGTTTACTGTTTACGGTGAATCGGTTGGTCAGTTAGTGTTTTGGTTGATAGAGTTCAGTTTACGTGAGTCTATTGACGTGAGTCTGTAAGTAACACGGTTCGAGTTATCAATATAACGTGAGTTTTGTTCGTATCGTGTGTACGTGTGTTTGTGTGATTATATTCTACGTCCGTAACGATCTACACAGGGATTCCGCACCTGTGTATATCGGGATATCTCGTGTGATCCGTCCAGGGAACCTACAATTGGTATCAGAGCGTTTGGTATCAGAGCGTTTGCTCGATTGTGTGGTTCGGGATATTCACGCGGGTGTAGAATTCGTTCCATTTCGGGTATTACCGGGATGAGTTTTTGGTGTTTTTGCTCATTATAGCCTCCTACAAGTGTGTTCAAGCCTTCAAACCGTCAAAATCGTCGTTAAAATCCGTTTTTCACTTCTGCAGAAAGTTTCAGTTCGTCAGGCGAAGTTGCTGTTCATCAGACGAAGTTGCCGTCAGGATTCGTAGGGTTTCAGCGAAGATATAAGGAGAAGCGAAGTTATTCACAACTTGCCTACCTCCTCAACTTCGCCTAACTCAGCGAAGTTCTTCTTAAGTTCGCCTAGTTCAGCGAAGTTCTCTTCAAGTTCGCTTACTTTCTAAGTTCGCTTACCCTAAGCGAAGTTATTCTCAACTTCGCTCAGTCACGCGAACTTAAGAAGAATCCAGCGAAGTTATTACTTAAGCGAAGTTATCCTTAACTTCGCCTACAGTACTGTTTCGAAGAAATTTTTTAACTTCGCCCTTTTCAGAATTTTTCGGGTTTCTTAGTCTTCAAGAAGGATGTCGACGATCAACATTTTGGAGCTTGTCAAGATGGAAGTTGAAGCGGGGTAAGCCACAAAGGCCCCAAGATTGCTGAAGGGAACCGACTTTGTTGCGTGGAAGGATCGGTTTATACAGTATGTTAAGTACCAGGATGCAAAAATGTGGGTATGCATCCAAGATGGATATATTCCACCAATCATGGAGTATGAGGGTCGAGACCAAATCAAGAAATACAGTAAAATGGAAGAAGAGGAGAAGAAGATGTATGAAGCCGAAAGCAAGGCTCATGCAGCAATCACAATGGCTCTTCCACAGGAGATCCTCCATACTTTCAGAAAGTATACATCAGCTAGAGAGCTTTGGGAAGCTCTTGAGAGCAGATTCGAAGGAAATGTAGGCATTCGGGCCTCAAAGATAAAGCTGCTTAAAACTCAATTTTCATTCTTTAAGTACTTAAAGAATGAATCTCTTGATGATATTATCACGCGATATTATCATCTAATGACTGAATTGAGTAACTACTCCATTTCCTACCGAGAAGAAGAGATTGTGGAAAAACTTCTCGATGCTCTCCCACCAAAATGGGAGATGTATACTGTACTGATGAGGGAAGACAAAGACTTCTCTACTTATGATCTTGAAACTGCTGTCAACAAGCTCAGAACTTTTGAGCTTAATATGGTAAGAAAGGAAACATCTATGGATCAGGTTCAAGATCCAGGCATGTACGGTGCAAAAGTGAACTCCAATACAAGTTCAAAGACTGACTCTGCCGCCTACTACTCGAAAGGTGAGTCGGGTGCCAATTCTTCACAGGAGGGGCATGTGTCAGTAAACACAAATGGGGATGTTTGTTTTGTTGCGGGTGGATCAAGTGGTACTCAGCAGACAGCAAGCCAGAGTAGTGGATCTTCAAGTTCCTCAAGCAATAATTACTCAAAGATGCCAATGAGCGTCAAATCTGCTGAAGAGCAATTTGGCCTCTATGCTTCGTTTATTGCTTCTTATGAAAACTACATTCAAGGAAAGGTGGTTGATCCAGCGATGCTAGATGAAGACTATGACCAGATCGATGCTGATGATCTGGAGGAGATGGATTTACAATGGCAGATGGCCATGATAGTGAGGAGAGTGAAGAAGTTCATGAGAAAAACGGGGAGAAAGTTTGTTGGTGGCAGGCCAGGGTTCGACAAATCTAAGGTGAGGTGCTATAACTGTCAACAAAACGGGCACTTTGCCAAAGATTGCAGAAACGAGAGAGTTGAACGTGGTCAAGGCAGGCCTGCACAGCACACTGGGAATAATAAGGAAATCAATGCCATGTTGTCCAGAGAAGCAGGTGAATACAACTGGAACCTGCATTTGAATGAAACTAGTGAACAGGCAAATATGGCTAAGGTTGAGAGTGAAGAACGTGAGAAGACTACCGGAGAAGAGAAAGCTACTGGTAAGGAAAAAGCTTTCATGGCAGATAACAATGATCAAGTCTCTGAGGTAAGTTCTAAATCTGTTTGTACTAAATGCGAGAATTTGTCTAAGCAACTTGCTACAATAACTGATCAGTATGTTCGTTTAGATGCTGAATTTAAAACTCTTAAAGAAGATCATCACTTTACGAAAGCAAGAGAAAACAGTTACAAAGTTAAAATTAAAGCATGTGAAAAAGATGTTAAAAGCTTAAAAACTAAACTTGCTGAAAAAATTGAAGTAATTGATCTAAGTTATGAGGTTTTAGAAGAAAAGACTAAACTGATTGCTGAACGTGAAAAGCAGATTGCTGACCACCAGGTGAAAGTGGTGGAACTGAACCGAAAACTAGAACAGTTAAGAAATTCCTCAGCTATTCTTGATCACCTTGTTAGTGATCAAGGTACCTCTTCAAAGAGAGGAAGAATTGGTTATCACGAGGTTCCACCACCGTATAACCACAATTACACTTACAACCCTAGTGTTCAGAAATCTGCTGATTTTGAAGTTCCTCAGACAGTTCCAATCAAGGTTACGAGTTCAGAACCAAGTGTTAGTAGTGGCGAAACGAGTTCGCCTGTTTCAAGTGTAAAAATTTCTGTTGCGAGTCCAGTCTCATCGGATTCGGATAAGTTGTCCGAATCAGGTAAGACAAAAGAGAAGGTAGTGTTACCCATTGGTGGAGAAAAAGATAAAACTTCTAAAAAGAGTACTCCACTCAACCCGTACGTCCCACCTTATGTGAGACAAACGGCCGGTAGCACTGCCTCGACATCCAAAACAACCTTTGAAAAGAAAATGGAGTATAGGTGTTGTTTTAGATGTAATAAGTTAGGACATCTTGTTGCAGATTGTCCTCTGACGCCGAAATTCAGAGGCGTGAGGCCTATCAAAACTGAGCATAAGATAAATGGTAATTTTAATACTGCTAAAAATGAAAACCCTTCAAAGTTTCAAAATGTAACTAATTCAGGTTTTCACAGAAACAAACCTCAGTTTTACAATGCTAATCACCAAACCGTAAGATATAATACTTTCAATACACATAGGTTTGGAAGGCCTCACACTCAATTTCCAAGGAGATTTCCTAATTGGACTGACAGGAATTATCCAAATGCTAACTTTGGAAAGCAGAAGTACGGGATGTATAGATCCAAGACCAATTGGTCTTGGGTCCCTAGATTCTAATCATTTGCTTTATTGTGCAGGAACAGTTGAACAGGGCTGCCCACAGTCTTTGGATTGTAGATAGCGGCTGTTCCCGGCACATGACGGGCAACAAATACTTGTTGCACGACTTAAAACCTGTTCAGGGAGCGAGAGTTAGTTTTGCAGGTGAAAGTGGAGGAAGGATTACTGGAAGAGGAACGGTGTCCAATGGGAAGATGACACTTGAGAATGTGAATTTTGTGGAAGAGCTGAAGCACAATCTGCTGAGTGTGTCGCAGATTTGTGATAAGGAGTATACTGTTCACTTCACGAAGAATGAGGCGATCGTGTTGAAGCCTGGTTTTCAGATACCAGAAGAGTGGATAGTGATGACAGCTCCACGTGATACAAATACGTATGTGATGGATATGAGGTCTACTGAAATGGCCTTGGGAGAATCATGTTTGATGACGAAAGCAAGCGAATCAGAATCCGAACTATGGCACAGGATAATGGGGCACATTCATCTTCGGAAGATGAACCACATTGTCAAAAATGGGCTTGTGATGGGCGTTCCCTTGAAAAGTTTTAACTTTGAAGACAAATGTATTGCATGCAAGAAGGGAAAGCAACACAAGAAATCCCATCTCACCAAGAAGGTCAACTCAATTGCCAGTACTCTAGAACTGCTTCACATGGATCTCTTCGGTCCCGTGAATGTAAAAAGTCTAGGAGGTACTTCTTACTGCTTGGTGATCACTGATGACTACTCGCGATATTCGTGGGTATATTTTCTGAAATCGAAAGATGAGACGGCTCAAATGGTGAAGAATTTGATTACTAAAGTTGAGAACGTCATGAGTAAATCAGTTAAGTTCATCAGAAGTGACAATGGGACGGAGTTCAAGAACTTTGAAATGGAGATCTTCTGTCTTCAGAAAGGAATTGAACATCAATACAGCGCTCCGTATACTCCGCAACAGAATGGAGTGACTGAAAGGAAGAACCGAACTTAAATTGAAGGATCCAGGACCATGCTGGCAGATTCGAAGCTTCCTGTGATGTTCTGGGCTGAAGCGGTTGCTACAGCCTGCTATGTTCTGAATAGGGTGTTAACTGTTAAGAGACTTGGTAAAACTTGCTACGAGCTTATGCATGGAAGGAAGCCCAACTTGAGTGGTCTTGAACCATTCGGGTCTCCTTGTTCGATCTAGAAGACAAATTCGAAATTCGGAAAAGTAGCCGATGAAGGAATCTTAGTCGGTTATGTTGTTGGGACTCCCAACAGGCGTGTCTTCAATACTTCGACTTGCAAGGTGGAGGTGGTATGTAACACTGACATCACAAGTTACCAACCGCCAAAACCAAGCAATGGACCTGCTGAGCTTTTCGACTATGTTAAGCTTTTTAAGTCGTTTAACGTACCGGATTTGGAGATTTCTGAAGAAGAAGAAAGACCTGCGACGAAGATGATACTCGATGAGGAAGAAAATCTATTGCAAAGACAGCTGATTGAAAAATGTCAACCTTCCTCATCAAACACTATCGGTACCCCTGCTGCCTCAACTGAAGAAGAATTTATCAATCCTTTTCACTCTCAGCATGAAACAACCATTGATGAGATCTCTTCTAATTTGGAAGATAATTTGCATGTCGGTTCTGTTCCGACCACGAGAATTCATAAAAATCACCCTTTGGATAATGTGATTGGTGATGTGTCCTCAGGTGTACAAACGAGAAGCAGCTTGATTGAACACACCTGTGTTTATACAAGCATTAAGGAGACAGGAATAATCGATGAATGCCTGTATACCTGCTTTATAAGCCAGATTGAACCGAAAAATTATCAAATGGCTTTAAAGGACAGCTCGTGGGTCGAGGCCATGCAAGAAGAGTTGGCTCAATTCGAGAAGATGGAAGTTTGGACTTTGGTTGAAAAACCAAAGAATGTGCATGCGATAGGCACAAAATGGGTGTTCAAGTGCAAGAGAGATGATAAGGGGATCATTATAAGAAACAAGGCGAGGCTTGTCGTGAAAGGTTTTAATCAACAAGAGGGGATTGATTATAACGAAGTGTTCGCTCCTGTCGCCAGATTAGAAGCCATAAGATTGTTTCTGGCGTTTGCTGCTTATGAAAAGATGAAGGTGTTTCAGCTAGATGTGAAGAGTGCGTTTTTAAATGGGTTAGTTGATGAGGTTGTGTATGTTGAGCAACCTCCGGGTTTTCCTGACCTAGACTATCCAGATCACGTGTACAGGTTGAGCAAGGCGTTGTATAGATTACATCAGGCACCTCGTGCCTGGTATGCAACTTTATCGGATTACTTGCTCGAGAATGGTTTTGAAAGAGGGAAAATTGATAGCACGTTGTTCTTTAAAAGAGATGGAAGCGACATCCTGCTGGTACAAGTCTACGTGGACGACATTATATTTGCTGCATCAAAAGTCTCCATGTGTCAGGAGTTTGAAGCTGTCATGAAGAAAAGGTTTGAAATGAGTGCTATGGGTGAACTAACTTTCTTTCTAGGATTGCAGGTTGATCAGAGGAAGGACGGGATGTTCATTCATCAAACGAAGTATGTTCATGATGTGCTCAAGCGCTTCAAGATGGAGGACAGTTCTCCATATGATACTCCAATCTGCGTCAATCACAAATTGGGTGCTGAAGTAGACGGTGATGCAGATGTGGACCCAACTCAATATCGGGCGATAATAGGTTCTTTAATGTATTTAACTGCATCTAGGCCTGATATAATGTTTGCTGTTTGTCTTTGTGCACGTTTTCAGGCAAATCCAAAAGAATCTCATTTGAAAGGTGCAAAGAGGATACTGCGGTATCTCAAGGGCAAGCCGAAGCTGGGGTTGTGGTACCCAAGAGGAGGAGACTTGGAGCTGGTCGCTTACACAGACTCTGATTATGGAGGGTGCAATCAGAGTCGGAAGTCAACAACTGGAGGTTGTCAGTTTCTTGGTGGCAGATTGGTGTCGTGGCAATGCAAGAAGCAGACTTCAGTCACAATCTCAACCTGTGAGGCAGAATACATGGCTGCATCCAACTGCTGCTCTCAGGTTCTTTGGATACAACAACAGCTGCGCGACTATGGTCTGAATTTCTTACTTACTCCTATTTGCATTGATAACACAGCTGCTATCTCAGTAACTAACAATCCCGTGAAACATAGTAAAACTAAACACATTGACATACGTCATCATTTCATACGGGATTGTGCTGAGAAGAAACTGATAATTCTTGAAAAGGTGGATACGCTTGATAATTTCGCTGATTTATACACTAAAGCGTTTGACAAATCCAGATTTCAAAACCTTATTGAACTGAATGGGAAGATCAATCCCGAGTAACCATGCTTTTCTTGTGTTATTTAAAAAAAAAAAAAAAAAAAAAAAAAAAAACGTCACTAATCGCTTAAAAATATGTCGGTTACATTAGTTTCAAGGACATGTCTTCGGATATGTTTTGGTCCTCTTTTTCGACTTGGTGATTTTGAGGATAGCCATTAACCAGATTACTGATAGTGACCGGGGCGGTTTATGATGAGTTTTAATTTCTTTCGCTTAAAATTAGTCGATCATACTTAGTTAGAAGGACACATACTAGTATGTGGTCGGTCCAGCTGATCCATTGGATCTTCGGGATAGCCGTTTACCTGAAGACTTTGTTTTGGTCGGGGCGATTTTTGTTTAAATTTTGAAAGAGAAAAAGAGAAATGAAAGTATTTTTCAAGTCTGTTACTTCGTAAGAAGTTCGTTAGCTATGTTAAACGGAAAATTGATCCAACCTTGGAAAATGATAGATATACTAACTTTGTGTGCTTAACTAGTGAAGTTATTAGGCTTAAAAGTCTTTAGGACAATCATTGTATGTCAAGGTAACTTTTTTTTGGTGCGTAAAAGTAGACGTGATACAAACTAATTTTACTTAATTTTACGTGGAAACTCCTTAAGAGTTTTGCGTGTCTTCATATATATCTTTTCGAATGATAGGCAGAAAAGCGATTACCCAGTCATACACGAGCCCATGTGTGTTCTGATTCCCGTGAAGATAGCGTTTCAAGATACTACAGTGATCCAGATTCGGGACTTGCAGTTAATTTCTACTTTGAAGTCTATGTTGTTCATAAAATAAAAAAAAAAAAAAATATTTGAAGTTATTGTAACATATTAGTGATGAGAAAATCAAGACTTCTCTATCTTAGAGTAAGAAGAAAAACGGGAACCAGAAGAAGAGTACATACATGTTTAATCAGACACTATGGGTCGAAATCAATTCGGGGTGACTTGGGGAAAGCCAAATACGCTTTGAGGATAGATAGGAGACATCAATATTTCTGAGTTGTTGCCCACTTAAATTTTGAGGGTTAATCGAACCTAACTCGTATCACAGAAACGATGAAAACCACTTTAAGTTATACCTGCTTACAACCTGTCTCTATATGTCATAATACAGCTAAACACGGATCTATGTGACACTCACGTAGTTAGTATGATTCCTGTTCGGATCTTTTCTAAAATGTAGCAGTCCCTATCGAGACTGAAATTTGATCCCTTATACTTTAAATGTTTACGTTTTTGTACTTAGATAATTTTATGCTTTTTAACTGGTTACTTAGAATTGATCATGTTATTTATTTCTTAAAGGACAATTTATAACTTAATTGACAACTGTTATAATTTTAAGGGTTAAATTTTGAAATTTTAAGCGATGTTATTGAACAGGCGAAGTTGTGAATAATTTCTCCTAGGCGAAGTTATCCGTAACTTCGCCTGTATAACAGAGCCTCTATATAAAGGATTTTAAGGGTCAAACTGTTCATAACTTTATCCACAGCGAACTTATTTCCGGCGAACTTATATCAGCAGTTACACCTCGAATCATCAACTGCACGTTGTTCCATGAATCTCACTGTCGCCGATTCAGATTCAGGCGAAGTTAGGGTTTAGGCGAAGTTATCCGTAACTTCGCCCGAAGATTAAGTTCGCCTGAGGCGAAGTTATCTGTAACTTCGCCCGAAGCTTAAGTTCGCATGAGGCGAAGTTATCCGTAACTTCGCCCAGAACTTAAATTCGCCTGAGGCGATGTTGTGATGAGGCGAAGTTAACTTTAACTTCGCCTAAGATCATTTTTACTTGGTGTTAATTAGACGAACTTAAAGCTGAAGCGAAGTTGTTCCCAAATTTGCCTCAACTTTAACTTCGCCTATACAGACTTTATCACAACTTCGCTCATGGTAACAAAGCGAACTTGTGCTATGTCTTTGTGTCGTTCTAACTTGGTTAGTTTGTTGCAGATATGGCTGCGATAGCGGGTGCTGGTGGTGCAGGAGGCGATGATGGTGAAAATCAGAGACAGTTTTTCCCGGGTCACAATATGTACATCACTCTTGACCCGGAGGCGAGCGGTGTGGACGACTACCGCGAGATTATCACTTTCCTCCTGCGCTCGAGGATCTTTCATGCGATCACAAACACACTGCCGATATCTCTACCGAACATCGAAGACTTCTGGGAGACGGTAGAATATGATTGCCGTGTTGAGCCCCTCGTTGATGAGAGCTACGGTGAACAATCAACAGGTTCAGTTCAACTCTGAACAGATCCGGGTGGCGCTACGGTTCGGAGACGAGACTCGAGATGATCCAACTGAGTTCGTAGCTCCTTTCGTGATGGAGCATTTCTTCGAATGGGCTACTCTGGTCCATTAGGAGATACCCAGAGGAGGAAGGGTTTCCTTCTAGACCAGTGGCGCTTCCTCATGCACGTTATGATCGTGTGCATGTCGGGGAGGAAGGTGGGCACAGACGGTATGGGTGCGACCATGCAGTCTGCCATGACTGCACTGACCTATAACAAGCGTTATAGTTTCAGTCAAATGGTCTTTTACGAGATAGACAGGCAAAGAAGGGCGATGTCTCGGGAGCGGTTCATCATGTACCCACGTTTTTTACAGATGATATTGAACCATGTGGCTCCGGCTCTACCTCAGAGACGCCCGATCAGATACGTCGAATCAGTGAGCAAACGTATCTTTGCTCAATGCCGCACGTCAAGTGCAAGGAGCAACCCTGAACGTCGTCCCAGGCATACTCCTCTATTTGGGTTTTTAATCAACCCAGAGTATGTTCCTGCTGGCGGGGACGAGTTCAGAGATCCTCAACCGCGACAGGCAAGAGCAACTCAAGCTGTTCCTGCTCCTGCTGTGCCTGTTGCGTCTACTGCAGAGGATATAGATCTTGATGCTGTTTTTGGAGGTCAAGGCTATTTTGACATGGATCATGTGGAAGAGGTGCAGGTCTCGGCTGCACAAAGTTTGGGTGTGAGTATGACTAGAGCAGCTACGTCGATGGCTGACTCCGATTTGGACGAGATTATGAATGAGGGGAGACGGTTGATGGTGTCTAGAGAGAGAACGATTGGGAAGAGGAAGAGAACGGAGGATGATGAAGAGTCGGAAGAAGAAGAGGACATTCATAAGCTGATTAGAAGATCAAGACGGGAGAGGACAGGTGCTGGCATGGGAGCTGGAGAGACTTCAAGGACTGTACGATTTGCTCCGGCCGCACTGTCTGGTATGTCCATTGTTCCTTCTTCTGTACAGGTGACAAGTACAAGCGCTGCGAATGTTCCCGTGGTGGCTACATCAACGACTGGCATTCCATCCTCCGCTACCATCCAGACTTCGACTCCGGAGATCGTGTCTCTACCACCGCCAACGCTTACTCAATCGGTGGTAGCTGCTCGTTTTGTGGAGTCAACGGTCGTCACAGCTACAGGGTTATCAGGTATGATACCACCTGCGGTTACGCCTGCTTCTGGAGTCTCGCCTTCGCCAATGTCAGACTCAGAAAGAATAGCTTCACTAGAGCGGATCGTGGCAGAACAATCGAAGACTATTCAAAGCTTAGTGGAAGCAAATCAACTTCAGGCATCCCTCCTGGTCGAGCATGGGAAAATCATAGATGCCTTGAAGGAGTTCTTGGCATCTCAGGGGGAGATGAGCTGTAAGGGCGACGAGCTCAGAACGAAGAAGAGAAATGACCGTGACGATGATCCCAATGCATCGAAAGATGCAGGTGGTGAGCTGCCAAGAACTTCTGAAGCTCTTGGTACTTCCACAGCTGAGGGTGAGTCTACTGACGTGGCTGGTGGGTCTGGTGATGATGTGGTGTTAGTTGAGGATGATGTGATTGATGCGCTGAAAGAGCTTGACGACGACATGTTCAGTGATGAGGTGTTGTTCGATGAAGATGTGCTGCCGAGTGATATGATTGAGAAGATCGGTGAGCAGATTGTGATTGAAGATGGAATAGAAGAGGGGGAGATAGTAGAGGAAAACGTTGAACACGAGATCCCTGAGGTTGAGAAAGCCGACGTGAGTGTTGAGATGGATGAGACTGAGTGGGAGGAGCAGCCTAGGTGGAAGGAAGGCTGTGCTCATTGGTTTATCAAGACCAAGAAGTCTGCTGTTCCAGCCATGTTCAAGAAAAGTTATAACATCAAAGGCTATGCTGAGTCGAAGAAGGGAATTATATGTTGGATTTATGATGAACAGATCAAGTTGTTTGTGGTGAAGCGTTATGATGGCATTCAATACTTCAAAAGAATGTTGAGATCTCTCAATACGTTGCCGGAATGTGAGGTGAAAGATTTGGGCAGGTTGGGACTGATAAACAGAAGTGACAATAATATGGCAAGAATGATTGAGAAGATTCTGTGGAAAGAAGGCATAAAAGAAAAGAAGTTTGAACTATTAAAGCCATAGAAGGGAAAGCTCGTGGAGGATACAGAGAGGGGATTGAGAGCAGATGGCAAGCCATGGATGGTGATGAAGTACAAGCCGATCCGATGCATCAAGGAGGTTCCGATGAAGAATATGACTCAAGATGTGTTGAAGAATCTAAAATGGTGGTACGTTGATTGCCAGACTGCTGAAGCTGTGATGGAAGATGAGGATGAACAAGAGATACTTAGAGTTTACGATCCGATGCATCTTGTAAACTTATCGCAAGCTGATCTGAAGATGCTCAACGAGAAAAAGATCTTTTATATTCCATCTTGGAAGGATGAAGCAAGAAACTATCAACGAGTTGTGACGGTATGTGTTAGAGAAGGAGTGCACGCATGAAGATACAGGATTACAAGACAAGAGCTGAAAGATCAAGATATGAAGCTACTGCCAAGGGGGAGTCTGTTGGTGCATAGATGTCAGTAGTTCATATGTCTAAAGTCTGTAATCGAGTCTGTAATATTGTTTATGTAATTGTTTGTGTAAAAGCGAAGTTGTTGACAAGTTCGCTTAGGCGAACTTGTTAACCAAGCGAAGTTGTTGACAAGTTCGCCTAGGCGAACTTGTTCAACGAGCGAAGTTATAGACAACTTCGCCTGAGGCGAAGTTGTCGTGTATTTATATTGTTTTCTGTTTACTGTTTACGGTGAATCGGTTGGTCAGTTAGTGTTTTGGTTGATAGAGTTCAGGTTACGTGAGTCTATTGACGTGAGTCTGTAAGTAACACGGTTCGAGTTATCAATATAACGTGAGTTTTGTTCGTATCGTGTGTACGTGTGTTTGTGTGATTATATTCTACGTCCGTAACGATCTACACAGGGATTCCGCACCTGTGTATATCGGGATATCTCGTGTGATCCGTCCAGGGAACCTACATGTGTTTTCCATGCTTCTCATACGCAGATGTTGAAATAAAGATGCACATCTCTTGATACTACCAACTTGATGAAAGATATTTTCTGTCAAAGTAGAATATGCTTTTATCTCGATTTCTAAAGCTTTCTTCTCTTCTTGTGAGTATTGAGAAACAGCTTTAGGAGTATACCCAATAGTATCATCACCAATCATTGGTGCAACATACACTTCATCAAGACAATATGAGCAGTCAGGATGAACAGATCCCAAATGTGCACGAAACCGAGGTTCCCACTTGGCGAAGTCACTGAACTTCATCAATCTTGGACATTTAGAATGTGAACCTATCTCGGTATCAAGTTGCAACATCTGTTGCATCAACATATTTTGCGACGCTAATGCATAAATACCAGTCATCTTTGAAAATCGAATCAAATAATGAAATATCTTAACGAATCAGTGAATAGCTATAGCGAACTGTGAACAGTTGTAGCGAACTGTGAACAGTTGTAGCGAATCAATCTTTAATAAATTTAAGACTGATCAGTAACAAAGTATCTTAGCGAATGAGATGAGTGTTTTAACGAATCAAAAGTCAACTTAACGAGTCACAAATAAGATTAACGAATCACCCAAATGGCGAAACAGATAACGAATGTGATGAAGGTTTAACGAATCACAAGTCAACTTAACGAATTGACCAAACGTATTGACTAAGTCAACTTAACGAATTGACCAAACAAATTGACTAAGTCAACTTAACGAATTGACCAAACGAATTGACTAAGTCAACTTAACGAATTGACAAACGTATTGACTAAGTCAACTTAAGCGAATCACTAAGAAGTGCTTAGCGAATTAAGATAACGAATCAGCTACAGTTGATAGCCAATCAACACTATAGCGAATTATATTATAACGAATCAGGTTTTTACAACCGTTTGTAACAAACTCTGACACCTTATGCCACGTGGCAAAGGTTGTTATGACACAAATCCCAAGAAGAACACGTGTCACACGAATCAGTTAATCTAGTTAACGAACTAGATAACACGAATCAATAACTCACACGAACTGGCTAACGAACAAGGTAGCGAATTAGCACTGTTGATAACGAATCACAGATAAAAATATAGTGAATCACTAGGAAGAAGATAACGAATCACATTCATCTTCAAATCTTCAAACCTTCAAACGAAATTCCAGAAATTATGAAGATTAAACCCAGAAACTCAACAATACCAAATCTGTAATACACCTTCGTTACTCAACCAAAATGCACAAGTAAACTACGAAAATACTCGTAAACCAATTCCGAATTCAATACACAAAACCTCGTAACCGATTAACACCTTAACCAATCCAAATTAACCAACAATCACACCCCTGTTTCAGACTTAAACCGAAATCAAAACCAAATAACTCAAACCCAAATCAAACCTCAATTCCTCTTAACCAAACCTCAACAATACCTTAATCAACACAAATTCAATCTAATTCGTCCATAATTCATCCAAATCAAATATAAATTGATTTAAAAATCAAACAAAACCGAAAACTAATCAAAAATGGAATAATTATAACACCAAATCAAGTGTAAAACGAGCACCAACAGCTCTGATACCACTTGTTTGATCTTCTCGTACCAACAATCAATAACAATAAACACAGATCTCAGATCTGTATATAAGATTAATACGAGTAAGGATCTAGCTCATAATTAACATAGATTCAGTTTTGTATATATATTATCATTAAGTTATCAATAATGTTTGTATAATTTTAGGTGAAGCTTGAGAGAGATCTGGACTTTGAAATCTTATAATTGAAAAGCTTACATTAAAGTTAACAGTAGTTCACTATATATAGAAGGCGATCTGGTTCGCTAACATCCCCTAGCGAACCAGCTTCCCCTTCGTTACATAACTTAACTTAACGAACCACCCCCTGATTCGTTAACATCCCCTAACGAATTAGGAGGGAATACATTATAATGTCTTAGTTCGCTAACATCCCTAGCGAACTAGACTTAACCTTAATGAACTAGTCTTAGTTCGCTAACATTCCTAGCGAACTAGACATAACTTTAACGAATTAGATAAATATAAACATTAAATATTACATTAATTGATAAATAAACATTAACGATAATTACACAGACTCTAGACGCAAAACCGTGCACTAACAGTAGTAATGTAAGATATTACAAGGAATTCTCCTTTTATTATTATATATACTCAAAAACTGTGGTTTACTTGCTCAACTTTATGTTGACAAAAATATATATTTTCACGCATGACGCATGTAGCTTTATCGGGTGAATTCGAGTATTGGAAGCTAGATGATACCTTAGGTTTCCTAATGAATGAAGAACACTTTTGTTTTAAGTTATTTGTGATTTGCATTATTGATTTGTAACGGTATTTTTTGAGACAATGTTTGTTCTTTTGAAATTTGATATATGAATGAATAATTTAGATATTGACACATGTATTTTACTTAGTGTCTTCTGAGCTATGATACAATCAATGTCACGCCCAGCATGTTCTGCCGTAGGTTGGGGTGTGACATATGTGAATTATGTGTTTCTAATGCTTAAGTCTGCTTAATATCAGTAAACGTGTTTGGAAATGATCTATTTCTGTGTGTGCTTATTTGATGTTTTGTGAACTTTGATTATGTAAACAATCTGGTATGCTAATGTGATTAGGAGAAGATAGGCTATGCATAATTTGTGTGTCTACTTATTTTATTATGTCTTTCATATTCTGATTGTTCTTGATTATTTTACTTCTGTTTGTGTCAAAGTATGTTTTTGTGTCAAAACTGTATGCTCAAATGAAAAGTTTTTTAAAATAATTTTTACTCAAAACAATTTTGTCAAAAACAGAGCAAATTTAATGGTGTAGAGACATGATAAGACAATTCAGTTAAAGCTTTGAAGAATCTAAAAAAGTTTTTTAAGTGAAAATTGATCAAACCTTATGGGAAATAATAGTACATTGGTTATTTATGTTGATCTTATTGATTTAATAGGCTAAAAAGACAATTAGTACAGTCATTATCATGTATGGTTGCTTTTCATGATGTGTAAAATCTGAGGTGATATAAACATAATAACACATGTTGATCTTAATGTGGAGATACATTGTTGTCTTTGCATGTCTCAAAATACATCTCTCCGGATGATAGAAGGAAAAGTTTCTACCCAGTCATACACAAGCCCGTTGATATTTGGTCTTCAAAATGATTTATTTTATATATATGACAAAGAAAAAATATGAACAATGTTTATATTTATCAACCAAAAGTTGAAATGTTCAAAAAGTTTTATGAAAATGCAAACATGAGGGTTAATTCTAGAACTACAGGGGTGGAGGCTATAATATAAGTCCTTTAAACATTCCGAATGAAAGGCCTGTAAGTCCGACTTGCGTGGCCTGTAAGTCCAATGTTCAACCTCCCATATGTTTGAAATTTTGAAATGAAATAATCTAAATCATTTAATTGTTCTGTCATAAAAAGTTTTTGACCAAATGTCAAGGGATTGAAGTCAAATTGGGGTGATCTAAGGAAAGCCAAATAAGCTTTGAGAAGAGATATGAGGCATCATAGAACAATCAGTGTTGTCCATTTCTGAATTATACTACTTAACTGAACCTTAATACATATCACCAATAAGCAATGAAAATCATGCTAAGTCTAGACCTGCTGGTAACATGCCTGATATATCATAATGATGCTGAGAATGAAGTATTGGAAAACTACTTAACCAATATGATCCCATGTTGAGATATTTACAAACGAAAAAGGAAGGAAAAACAAATGAAATTTGATCTTTTAATGCACCTTTCGCTCTTAAATATTAAATTTGAATGATAACTTTGTGTGACATTTGTTTAAGTCAAAAAGAGTTGCATTTTACCTTGGAAAGGTCTGAATATATACTTTCGAGTAACGTTTGATGATTTTTAACCTTATCAGGTAAACTTAGATAACTTTGTCTAAATCATCCATTTCGAGCATGCTTTGATGTTTCCTAGACTTTCGAGTAGGCTTGATTATTTTATTTTAACTTTAACCCTTTCGAGCAAGCTTTACATTTGAATATGTTTGAATATGTGATTTCGAGCAACCTTTGATATTTTTGAACTATTCTAGCATACTTTGTTGTTTTGATTTACTGTTTAAGATATTCGAGCAAGCTTGATTATTATTTGTACTTAAATAATTTATTCATGTATTATCTAGTATACTTTGATGAATTTATGCTTTGGAGTAAACTTAGTTTTCATAGAAAGAAAGGTTTGTCTAACACACTTGATAATTTCATGATACATGTCTATTTCGAGTAAGCTTTTTAGTTTATTTGAGATTTGTATTTGTCCAACATACTAGATAATTTTGTCTAAATCATCCATTTGTCCAACACTTTGCACTTCTGATGTACTTTCGGGCACCCTTTTGTATGAAAATTGTGACATTCATCAAATTCTAATTGGTTTTTGTACTCGTTTTATTACCCTTTATAATCGGATCTTTAAATTTAATAAAAGAGTTGAATTATTAATTATGATTTTTGGTTTTATCTTTATTGTACTTACGCGTGGCCCGTATCCTACTCGTTTAATTTTTATTATATGTAAATTTTTACAACAATTGATCACCAAACCAATTTCGACGGACCATGTTGCAAATAACAAAAAATATATATTTTTTCCCTCTTCTTTCCCCTCACCCCGTTGCCAATAGCCCCCCCTCCTTTCCATTTTTTTAATTCATTTTCGTTAACTAAGGTCGCGACTGATTTTGATCTCGTTAGCCTATAAATATGAGTCCAAAACTCAATTAAAATGCTCCACACCATCATCTCACTATCACGAAGCAAACCCTAAGATAATTTCAGCCATTAAGTAGTTCTTGACCTCATTTGACTTCGTATTCTAACCGCGAACCCTAGCTCGTCATTCTCTTACCTTTCGTAACCAATCAAGGTAATTATATCATGCTTATGGATCGGTTTTCATAAGGGAACAAAAGCCCTCTGCCAATTTTGATTGACAGAGGGTACACGATGATTAATTGAAATTGTTTGATTTAGGGTTTATAATAGAATTGGAGGAAATGAGAACAACAGTATATATATATTCTTTTCCGTTTTCTAAGCATGTGAGACACTGGCACAGATGGCCAATGCATATTTGCTAAACACCTTGAATCGCCCTGGGGCGCGGGTTCGATTCCCCTAGGCCCGGTTTTTATGGATTTTTTTTGTATTAATTCTTTTTAACTTTTTAATTATTAAATACTTTACTATATTAAAACTAATATTGTTTACACTTTTTTAACAACCCGAACACCGTTGAAACTCTTAAAAGAAACTCTCGTTAAAACGTTTTCAATTAACATTATAAATTTTTTTTATTATAATAATAATAATAATAATAATAATAATAATAATAATAATAATAATAATAATAATAATAATTGTGACCAGTAAGAATATTTAAACTAATAAAATTTTCTTATACATGTGAACACTTTAACAAATCTATTATAAGCCTATTTTTGTTTTATAATCATACTTAGTTCGTTCTTTTCGCTTTAGATATTTATGTTGTTTATACCTTATAACTAGGACAAATTATCAGGACTTCTCGCGGAACCATCTAGTTTCTTATATTGTTACCATCTCCTTGTTACCGTATTCCATATTCCAAGTGAGTTCTTCATAATCCCGTTTTAACGCTTTTATTATTTTTGGGGTGTAGCATGTCACAAGTTTTATCTCGTTAGTTATGTTCTTATTTATAAACCGATTCACAATTAACGTACATGTTAATATTATTTTTGCATATTGCTTATGATTATACGTAAACTTTTTTGCAACGTGTTTACTATTCTTATGGTGGAAGTTACGCAAACGCATACACATACACATAGTGGGAGGGTCCGACGGGACGTACCTGCGCCGTCTAATGTTATGACTTCGTTGTTCGTTAGGTGGTTCTCATTTCCCCTATTAGTACGGCCTCGGCTAGAGGAACGGGAGGACGACATTAATTGATTTAATTTACTTTACGCTTGAATATTTATTACATTATGAATGTTGAATCGTGCCTTTCATATATATGTATACTCAAAAACGTATGAAAACTCACCAACTTAATTGTTGACAAATATATTATTTTCAACGTGCTACATGTTGAATCGATGGAATGCTAAGGATGAAGATCATTAGTAACCTTAGGATATTTGAATAAAGATTATTATTTATTGTTTTGATGAAGTGTTTCTTTTTAGTTTTAATTATTAATAATTGTGTATTTGTTACGTTATGAAATGAAATGATATAATTATTACCGCTTTAATAGTGTTACGAGATATGAGTGATCTGTATGTTACACCCGAGCGTATTCCGCTTAAAGCCAGGATGTTAGAGATTGGTATCAGAGTCGTAACTATAAGATACTAGACGTATCGACCTAGTATAGTTATAGTTTATTTTAAGGCCTCGAATTGCATGTATACCCTAAGTGCTATGTGCCCGGACTTTTATTAAAAGTTCATTCATACACTCGAATTTATTATGTTTTATAGCGTCACCTTTACACATATTCACACACAAACTCCAAGGCTTATGCCTAAGCATTTATTTTATGTTCTATTTATTTCTTTATTTTATAAAAAAAATTCGATTTTCAATGCTCTTAAAGATGGTTCTACGTGACGGGTATGTCGTAACTGGAGGGGTGACACACTTTTTTTTCAAACCCTTGACACCAAGGTTTTTAAACCTAAGGATAAGCAATGCGCATAAATCCCAATCAGACGCGGGACCCAGTTGCTTACCTGGAGGGTTGGAAAAGGGTGTTGGAACTTATTAGGCCAAATCATACCACACCAAACTTCATATGAACCATAACTTTAAGTTGTCAAATGTGATCATTTTCCTTTATGAACAGAGAATGGTTGCACTCCTGCTCTTAAATTACATAAAAGTTATGATTTCAATATAATTTTCATGTGATTTTAGTATTATCAAATTTTGTTTATTTATTTTTTTTCTTTCTTATTTTTGGTTTAGGTATTCCAGTTCTCAAAATCGTCACTCGATAACCCACGCGCGTAGTACATTCTTTTCAGCATGTCTTCTCGTTTCCCTCGTCGTCCCGCAAGAAACTCCAGCCGCAAGATGAAAGCCCAGATCACTAAGCAACTGGCTGCTGTGCTTTCAGAAATGGTGGCTAAAATGCACCAAACCATTGCTTCCCATTCGAACTCAGCCACTTCGGGTTCGAACTCCAACTCTTGTAGATACAAGACCTTCACTGATACGAATCCTCTTAAGTTTGATGGCTCTGAAGGTGCCACTGCCCTACTGGAATGGTTCCAAAGTATGGAGGGTACTTTCCTCCATATCGAATGTCCAGAGGAAAAGAAGACCTGATTTGCTTCAAGTGTCTTCAAGAAAAGAGCCTTAACTTGGCGGGTGCAAGAAAAATCCACTCGTGGTGTTGATGTAGCCATGGCCTTCCCATGGGAGGCACTTAAGGGAATCATGACCGAAGATTTCTATCCACCCAATGAACTCATGAATCTTGAGGTGGAATTTTGGAATCTTAAGCAAGAGGGTGGTGATAACGCTACTTACACCTCTCGCTTCAACGAGCTTAGCATCTTGGTGCCACATCTTGTCACTCCTCTCTCTCGTGGGATTATCAAGTATATCCGGGGCTTACCAAGACAAATCCAAGACTCAGTTCACAGTAGTGCCCCCAAAACTCTTCGCGAGGCGGTTGTCCTTGCTGCATCCTTGTCTGACAACCACGTTAAGGCGGGAACCCTCAAAGGCAGCAAGATGACTGTTGAGAAAACCGAGGCCGAACCTTCCAAAGAGGTCAAGGCCGAAGACACACACAAACTAAACCGCAACAACAACAATCATTACAAGAAACAAATGCAAAACTATGCCTTAACTCAACAAAACCCACTTCAACCTCAATACCAACCAACCCAAAACCTTCAAGCTCCAAAGAAACCTTACAACGGACCTTACCCGTTTTGCCAAATTTGCCAACGACACCATTAACTCGGCATCCATTGCCGATAATGCACCCATTGTGGCCGTTTTGGAGACCTGTTAAGCGCATGTTTCGAACTCATGCGTACCCAACCAACCCTCACCTAACCACCCCTAACTCCCCACGCTTTCAACCAAAACCGTGTTTTAACTCAAGCTCAACCCATTGCTCTAGCCTACCCCACCCCTCGAGCGTGTTTCAATTGTGGAGATCCTAGTCATTTCCGCAACGTGTGTCCCTGACTTGCATATCAAGTCCAAATGGTCGCTCCGCCTGTGTACCCTGCTCAAGCCTATCAAGTTCAGGCATTTCAACCAGCTCCACAACTTATGGCCAACCAAGCTGTTCAACCGGTTCCATCCAATCAAGCCTCGACTTCTCAAGCTACACCAGGCGTCCCCAATGCTCTCGGGAGGGCATTCGTGATCAATGCAAATCAAGCTCAGAATAACAATGTGGTGAACGGTACGTTCTTGGTTAATAATGTGTATGCATCCATTTTATTTGTTGAGTCAAAGATTTGACCTAAAAGAAGTATACGGAAGATTGGAATCTTCTCAACCTCCCAGAAATGCCTAAGTATGGAATCCGAGCACACTTGGACTCCCGTGCAAGGTTTAATTCCCTAGCAAGGTATTTTGCCCATCGGGCAAGGTTATCTTCTAGAATTCTTCTTTAGTGTCAATCAGAGCAGGGTTCACTATGTCTAGCAAGATTTTTCTTCATAGCCAAGCAAGGTTTATTTCTGAGAAGGCTCTTGGCTAACCAAGCTCATGAAGCTAAGTATTTGGAAAACCGGGCAAGGTATTCATTAATAAAACAGTGGTCCAAGCATGCTTGATGGATGATAAAAGAATAACTCTAAGGACATCGGGCAAGGTTCAACTCCGAGCAAGCTACAGTGTTACCAGGACACTTTGCTTCTCTAATAAGTTATTCACTAGCAAGGAGTTGAAAGGATCATTGAAGAACAAGGTTGCTCGTAAGATCATGTCGGGCAAAGTTTGATATGATCAAGAAGATAGAGATGATCGAGAATGAAATGATCAAAGAAGAGAAGCCATGTTTCCAGGTGACCAATGGTCTTATTGCACCCATGGGAAACTTGTCTACCAAAAATCAACAACAGATTCCTATCATAGAGGAACCAACCTAACATGGTGTTGACAAGTCAAAGGCTATCTGCTACAATTGCCAACAACTTGTACATTTTGCAAGAGAGTGCAACTAGCCAAGAGACTTCCATATGAATCAGTTCCAGAACCATCCAAGAAATCAACAGCAGTACCAACAAAACCAGTAGAGAAACAACAATTTCAACAACTATAAACCAAACTTCAACAACTTTCAACAGCCTCCAATGAACTATCAACAAGTTACTCCCCTAAACCAAAAATATCAGAGAAACAACTCAAACCTTCAAATTGCTCCAACCAACTCAAACAGAACTAACCAAAATCAACCAAGAAATCAAGGGAATGTAGCTTTGGCTGCATAGCAAGATGGTGATTTTGATTGGAGCAACCATGAAGAGGACATCAGAGAGGACATCTCAAGAGCAAATGTTGCACTGATGGCTTTTATTGAAAATGAGGATGGAATATCATCTCAGGTACACTCCACTCCTACAATTGATTTACATGAAACAATTAATACTTTAACTATAAAAGTTGGAAAGCTAGAGGGTGAGTGATTCAGGAAACAAAGAATCATTAATGGGTATGAGGCAAGTGATTTAATTAATGAAGAGAAAATTAAAAGTTTGGAAGATGATTGTATCAGTTGCTATAGAGCTCAAAAGAGATACATCACTGAGATAGATGGATTGGAGAAGATGATTGTTGAAGGGAAGGTGTTGAACACAAAATTGCAAGTTGAAAATGAATTTATGAAGAACTTGGTTTCCACAGGAAACATTTGTGGTATCTTGAACAAAGTAAAAGAGGAAGACAAGTACAAAGCAGTTCCACCACCATTCAACAACAACTTTGTGCCCAAAGTTGACAAAGAGAAGAGAGATGCATATCTACAACAATTCAGAGATGTCTTTCAAGACAAAAAGTAATTTGTTGATCTTTACAAAAATGTTGAGGTGAATGAAGAAGGAGAATTTGTAGTTAAGGAAGAAGTAAGAGAGGACTAGTCAATAGGAGTACAAGTCTCTGAAGATGATTTTGATTCTGTTGATCTGAATGCAGATGACTTAAGTGACGAAAGTGATCAGATCACAGATGAAGAAATTAGGGCTGCTGAAAGAGGGAGAAGAGTGAAGAAACCAGAATCCATAGACAAGCTTCCATTGTTCCCACCAGTAACACTAAAGATGAAGAAATAAAATGAAAGAATGAAGAGAGAACATGTGTCTTTTGACATATGTGAAAGGAAAAGGTGAGCTACAATGCAGTAAGGCCACTAAGCAATGTTGTATTGGAAAGGATAAGAAGCAACAACAAGAAAAAGGTAACTGAAACAGTTGATGTTGAAAACTTCATCCCAGTTTACCCAGTTTTCTCTAGTCATGAGATGTTTGAGATTGGGGAAGTTGAGACCATGGAAGAATATGAAAAGAGGCAGTCAAGGCATAAGGGAAGCCCAGATGAAGAACCTTTGAATATGAAGAAAATTATTTTTGTTAAAAGCAAAATTGAAAAACAAGATATCAAGATTGAGGAGTTTGTTCCTTTCTCAATTGACTTTGATGGTCTGAAGACTCAGAAGACACTTGGTGTCAAACCACCTAGACCAAGTGAAAGGTTCAAGAAAGGAAGTGATCATGAAAGATACAAGGGAAAAGTTTGGTGCAAGAAATGTAATGAATATGGTCACCACACTGATTCCTGTAATGAAAGATTCAACTTTAAGCCTTTTCTTGTTACTAATGAGACAAAGTTTGGACAAGACTTTATGCTTTATAAACAGAAATATGATGAATAGTTGGGAAAAGGAAAAGTGTGTGGAAAAGAGACCATGATTGAAGATGTTTTGAAAGCTGCAATAGAGACTAAGAAGGAAAAGAAAGCTGATGTGAAGATAAAGAAACATATGGCTGAACCAGTCAGAAGAAGCAAATCTTCTAAAAAGTCTGAGAAGGTTGTCAAGAAGAATTTTCAACCCTAGAGAATTATTCCCACACAAGACACAAAATCAATCAAGTCTGATGATTCTCAAGGATCACCAAGTAGTGAAAAGATAAGAAACAAAGGTGTATTTTCCAGATAGAAACCAACTAAACTAACTGGTGATGGAAAGTTTCTATTGAAATATGGTTATGAACCTCAAGGATTTATTTAGAAACCTACGGTTGAAGTTAAGGAGGAGAAGAATACTTAAGTGAAACTTTATCCAAGACCAATTGACTATGCAGTCCAAGAGTGTGTCACTGTGTTAGATGATTGCCCATGCCCAACATCATTTTTGAAAACTCCAAGAGAATGTGGTTATGAAACTAATAATTCAGATAATCTTGAGTTGACTCATGAGGATCCTGAACCCATAACACTCACCCAATGCTTGAACTTCATCACTCAACTAATCAACTTCTTTAATTTGTGCAGGAACAGTCCACTCCACTAAATGAATCACGATACATGGATAGTGGATGTTCTAGGCACATGACTTGTGACAAGAGGTCACTTGTCAACTATGAAGAGAAATTTGAAGGTCCTGTGGCATTTGGCAGTGATGAGAATGGAAGAAAAATAGTTGGGAAGGAAATTTTGACAATGGGAAAGTCTCATTTGACAATGTGTTCTATGTTGAGGGACTACAATATAACCTGCTGAGCATATCACAGATGTGTGATAAAGGTTATAAAGTTGGTTTTGATGACTCACATTGTTTCATTTTAAGACCTGAATTTGTGATCCCACCTGATATGATCATGATGATGGCCCCAAGAAATGCAAACTTATATGAGCTCAACATGAAAGAACCTATCTCAAGAGGGGGTAAATGTTTTGTTTCCAAATCCACTGAAAATGAATCAAAATTGTGGCATAGGAAATTGTGTCATGTGAATCTGAAGAACATGAACAAACTTGTGAAGGGTGAGCATGTAATTGGCTTAACTACAAGAGAGTTCAGATTGGATGATTACTGTATTTCATGCCAAAAAGGCAAGCATCACAAGTCTTCTCATAAGACAAAACTCATCAACTCAATTGATCAAGTTCTTGAATTGCTTCACATGGATCACTTTGGTCCTGTGAGTGTCCCAAGCATGGGCAGAAAAAGATATTGTCTAGTGATCATTGATGATTATTCAAGATATACTTGGGTTTATTTCCTAAGTACAAAAGATGAGACTGTAGAGTTGGTTAAAGGCTGTGTAACTAGGATTGAGAATCAACTGACTAAATGGGTTAAAATGATGAGAAGTGACAATGGTACTGAGTTCAAAAATGGATTTATAGAGGAATTTTGTGCAGAAAAGGGAATACTTTAACAATTCTCAGCTCCTAGAACTCCTGAACAGAATGGTGTTGCAGAGAGAGGAAACATGACACTCATTGAGGCTGCAAGAACCATGTTGGCTGATGCTTTTCTGCCTGTCACTTTTTGGGCAGAAGCCATAAACACAGCCTGCTATGTTTAGAACAGGGTACTTATCAACAAAAGGCACATTAAGACCCCTTATGAAATCTTCTTTAATAGAAAACGCTACATCAAGTTTCTCAAGACTTTTGGATGTAAATGTTCACTCTTGAACACCAAGAACTATTTAAACAAGTTTCAAGCTAAATCCTTGGATTTCTTCTTTGTTGGTTACTCTACACACTCAAAAGCCTACAGGGAATATGTGAAAAACCATTTGAGTGTCATTGAATCAGCTGATATAATCTTTAATGAAAATACGTTCAACACAATTGATGGTGCAGCATGGTTGTTTGATCATGAAAAATTGATCAATTCAATCAAGATTTATCTTGAAGAATTTGATGATTCATTCTACAAGACCAGTGTGATTGAAAAGAAAAGTAAAAAAACATTGAACTTGGAAAAGTTGTGGAAGAAGGTTGCAAGTAAAGAAACTGAAAATTCTTTTATAAAGGATCCCTCAAGTGCAAATGTTGAGCAAGCTCAAGACAATGATCAAGAGAACAATCTAATTCCAGAACAAGATCATGGAGATAATAATAAAGACAATCAAGTAGTGCAAAATTATCAAGTTCAAAATAAGGGAGATCCAGGCAACCAAACAAGAGAAGAAGAAACTGTCACAGTGGCAAGGTTTCAAGATTTGTTTGAAAGATTGAATTTGGGAAACAATGGTGCATCCACCTCAAGATATAATAATGAAGAAGCATCAGAGTTTCATGATGCTGAAACTGAATTGATCATCGAGGAACCAGACCTCAATGAATCAAATCTTCACACTACTGTGTCTGCAGATGTGTGACATTCGTCAATTTCAGGTTAACTCCGTTAACTCAACTCCGTTAATTCAAACTTAAAGAACATTGAATCTATAACGCACACCTCATTACATTTAAACTAGGGTTTAAATGACGCTTGACACTTACTACATGTGTAGTCTTTCGGGAATTGCACCGAAACGCAAACGAGTTGACGCAAACAATTGGTGAATAAACGAAAAATGTCAAAACAATAATTATGTGATAATTATGTGTTAGACTTATGTGTTATGTGATAACATTGTTATAAACGTTAACTCAATGTGCTAGAACTAGTTAATTAAGTTAGAAAAGTAACATTTGAAAGTGGAGGGACCTAGATGTAACATGTTATTATTATTAATAATAATAAACCTAAAACCCTAATCTCCCTCTTCCCCTCACTAGACCGATCGGCCAGCTCCCCCTCCCCCTCTCTTGCGATCGCCATTCACACACACACATACAAGCAATCTTTCAAGCTTTTGATTGAAGATTAAGGTGCTAGGAAGGTATAAACAACTATCCTATGCATCCTCTATGCTTAATTTTCGATTTTCAATATGATATGTAACTTTCATTCTGAAATTTGATGTGTATTCGACTAAGTGTATGTAACCTTAGAGGTGTTTTGGTACAACTGAGGTTGTTCCAATATATGGGAAGATTGTTGGAAAGAGATAAGTACTAAAAGGAGATCGGAAACTTTTCAACCTCTCTGAAATTTTCTAAGTATGGATACCAAGCACACTTAGGCCTCCAAGCATGCTTTTACTTACCCTAGCAAGGTATTTTTCCTTCTGCGCAAAGTTATCTTCTTGAAGTCCTCTTAAGTGTCAATCCGATCTAGGTTCACTTTGTCTAGCAAGGTTGTTCTTCATCAAGCCAAGCAAGGTATGTTCCAAACAAACTCTAGGCTAAATCAAGCTAATGAAACCAAGTACTTTGGAAGAACTAGCAAGGTTTATTATTAATAAACAGTGGTCCCAGCAACTTGAAGATAGTTGATAAGGAAATATCTTAAGGACTTATTCTAGAAAGTTTCAACTCCGAGCAAGCTACAGTGCTACCAGCATAGCTACAGTGTTACCAGCATACTTTGGTTTGTTCAATAAGTTATTAATTAACAAAGAGTTGAAGGGATTTCTGAGGAACAAATTTGATTGTAGGATCATATCGAGCAATTTTTTTATGGTCAAGAGGATTGAAGTCTGCTAGGTGAATATTTTCTAAGGAAAATATTCTAAGTAAAGTTTACCCGGAGAACTATTTACCAACACACTTTGGTTACAAGCTCAGCTCAATGAAGATAAAAGCTGCAAAGCTTACTTGAAGACCTTTTTTACACTTAAAATCTTTTGTAATATAATTTTATGATTATGTATCATTGATTAGGGTTCCTAGAAGGAATGAAAAATGTCAAGGCAGGCCTATAAATAGAATAATTTAGGGCACGACTATGACATACGAGATTACGGCTCATAGATACCTGATATTATTCCTGAAATTGAGTGTGACAGCTGTCTATAATTACGTACGGATAAAATATTCCTTACTAAAACCCTAATTGATTTCCGTTTGTATTGATAATTCTAAAATGGAAATCTTTTGAGTTACAGTTTGTGTTTGTTACCTTAGTGATTATTAAGCAACATTTAATGTGTTATTGTTTCCGCCATTTATACATTATTGTTCTTACCCAGAATAGCAAGTCGTTACCCTTCTTGCCAATACTTAAATGTGTGGGTTACGACATTGGTATTGTGATCGATATAAACGAGACCGACAAACAAATTTTCACTTGATTATATATTTTACAATTAACAATTGTATAATCAAGAAACATATAAAACCGAAAATTAAAATACACAAAATTATTTTTTCATGTCATATTAGTGGAAAATGATAAAGACATACTAACCTTAAAGCCATGTTCAAATAAAAATGATCATTCTGAGTTAGCAGAATATTAGAAGATGGGCTAACATTTTTGATCAAGTCAGTAGTGAAATTTTTACTTTTGTATATAGTGATCAAGAGTAATGACTTATTAAGGGTTCACTCGCTTCAGCAGGATTTGAAATATTCTTTCGAATACCCAGATGAAAACCGCATAAAGACCTCATGGCTCCAGAAACCTAATGCATCCCATCAATACAAGATTGAAGGCCATAAAACCATACACTATTGAAATGTAGACCAAGTACTAGACACTTAAAACACTTTATTGACAATTTATTTTTGTGATCTACTGAAACATAAGGCTTGAGTATGACATGCTATTATATTTCTGCCTTCATTAGCAAGACTTTTTCTAGAAGACTAACCCATCTTTCAACATGACAATTTATGATTTTATCACTTATTCCCTTATTTGTTTGTTCAAAATCCTACCCATACATCAAACATTAAGAAATAGGCTTTTATTTATCAATTTACAGGATTTAGAACAAGACAATAAATGTACTATCATCTTCATTTTATGCTTCAAAACTCATTTTGATGAGGAATTTTTATTGATTTTGTATTTTTCACATTTTTCAATGTTTTTGACTTTTAAGAATTTTTCAAATGTTTTTTGAAATTCTACCAAAGGCCCCAATTACTTTCCATTCTCAGGTAAATGGCTCACCCAAATATTTACAAGTAAATATCAGGACCAAACATATACAACTATATGTCATTTAAATGTGAGTAAATGACATAATTTTCAGCGAGAGACTTTATTTGAATGTTTTTTATATTTATCTATACAAACTGAAATCACATTATTTTTATATTTTTTCGAAACCTCATTTCACCCCTAAAATCAGAAAAATATTTACAAGATAAAAAATTTGATTTGGTGAACGGTTACTCAAAGGTCGGAATCCATAACCTCGGTATCACTCACTTTCCCACCACCCATAGTCTTTATACCATTAGGCGCCAACATATACAAAAATCTGTTTTTATCGAAAGATTTAGTAAAAAGATCAGCATTTTGTTCACCGGTGTGAATTTTATTACGATAATCAACTACTTCTCATAACAGTCACGGATTAAGTGATATCGTATGTCAATATGTTTTGTTTTCGAGTGACTTGCCAGGTTTTTAGTTATGGATACGAAATCAATATTATCTACAAAAATAAGAGTAGTAAGAAAATTCAAACCGTAGTCACGCATTTGTTGTTGTATCCACATGTGGCATTCGTCAATTTCGGGTCTTGTTTGTATTCGTATTTGTATTCGTTTAACATGTAAACCGACCTGTTTTGTAAACTAAAACTTTGGAAATAATCAAAATGATGGATTTTATGTTACAATATTGTTTTACACTTGTTGGGTCTTGAAAACATCCTTTTCAGTCTTCAAAACGCATTATAATCACTTAAAACGAACTCCGGGGGTCAAAAATGTCAGTTTTCACAAGTTTGGGAAATCTGGTAACCACTCCATCGCGCCACGCGATAGGGGATGTCCTTCTTGGTCGCGTAGCGCAATCAGCTACAGACCAGCTGCACGTTTTTGGCTTGTTTTTATATAAACATGTGACCAAACCATTCCATTTTCATGCAAAACCCTTTATGCTTGACCCTTTCAACTTACCCTATATATAAACCACCATTTCTATCCATTATTCCATGCTACAACTCCAAATTCTCTCTAAAACATCAAAGATTCAAGGTTGTTTATTAGTTGTTCTTGAAGGTTTGACTTCTAAAAGTCAAACTGAGTTTAACAAATATAGTCTTTATAATACTTTTTTATGGTGGCACAACATATATATAATATAATACCCCTTTTTACCTTTGGTAGTTGTTTCTCCGGTTTCGATCGTTCAGGTTTCGGACCTCGTAAGGCAAGGCTTCATGGAGAACTTCGTGTTCTTGATATATATACATATAGTTATATAACTTGTTTATACATACTAACCCAGCTTAACTTCTTCACATTTTAGTTTATTTAAAAGTTCCATGGTTATGAATTTGAGGGTCTATGCTTCGGTTTAACCGTAAATAGCTCTAAACTGTAAACCGAACATTGCTTACTAGTTATTGTTAAATATTTGTTTAAACATGTTTAATGTTAAATTTCAGTTTATAAAACTATTTTTATGAGTTCCGTGGTTATGGGTTAGTAGACTCTAAACTCGGTCTTGACCTGAAACTAGATCTGAACCGTAAACCGAACTTTTGTTTAAGGACTTTATTGTTAACTTTTTTGTTGTAAAACTTAAGTATTTTCATTTGTACATTATTAAACAAGTTCTTGGATATTTGAGTATGTGGAAACCATCAATGAACTTATAGTGAGATCGAAACCGAACTAAACCGACTTTTACTCGCTTAAGACACACAAGTGTGTTTTTAGCTATAAAAGACTTGTATATTTCTTAAAAACAGTTTACAAACTGATTTTAATTATTTTCTTAAGTACTTGTAAGTGTTGGATCCAACTTGATCTCTTAACAATGTTTGGACCGACAAAACCGAACACTCGCTTAACATACATTGTTAGTTCTAAATCAATAGATCTACATACTTGGTTAAGTCAAAATAAGTTTTTATGAGTTATCTCATAACATTTAATATTTTGGAAAGTTGACTTTGGGTTTGACCATTTGTCAAGACCCGAACTAACAACCTGAACACTCGTTAAAACCCGTTTTAGAATCTTTATTCCAATTGGACTTGCATTCTTGCATTTTTACCCACCTTATTACTTAACATATGTTAAGTAAATATTAAGGTTAAATACTTTAATCCGGTTTCGAGAAAACTTACATTTTAAAAGAGTTATTATTATAAATTGTAAATAGTTACATTTTAAACCTTAAAACTTTAATTGTTTACATTTCTCAACAATTATTTTATTTAAAGACTTTTAAGATAACCTTTCTAAATCCGAGACTTCTTTCATTTTAGGCTTTGTTCGTTAAACCCGTCGTTCCGGCAAATCTCCAAATTATCATCTTTCAAGTTTATTACTTGATCGTGAGTACTTTCGTACCCCGTCGTTTTCTATCTTTTGTTTGGTGGTGACATTTCATCTTATCTAAACTAAATGTTTTATACTTGGGTCTTAAACCACAAACGTTATTGTATACTTTACTTAAATACTTTCTCGATTTGGTGTTCTATGATTACATGCCTATGTGTTTATCTCTTTCGGTTGGTTGATCTATAAATCCTAGACTACTTGCATCCCCTTGTAGCAAGGTGTCGTTAACGTAATGCATTAACGATAACTATTAAATCCTAGACTATTGGGCATCACCATATAGTTAGGTGTCGCTAACGTAAATTTATTAGCGATTTTATCCAAATTATTTCTTTTATTTATTGTCTTGTATACGAGTTTTGTGGCTTTTCTTATTACATATCTATTTGTGTTGACGTCACAAATACATTTAGGATATTAGCAAAAATGAACAATATATGATTCGCTATGTTTTGTTGTATTTGACTTATGAATATTGTTTATGTGACATTTTCGATGTTGTGAAATGAAAGAATTTTATTAAATATTGTCGCTTTAAATAGTGTCATGTGCTTATGGGCAATCGTTACACCTAGACATGTTCCACTGCCTTTGGTCGGGGTGTGACAGATTGGTATCAGAGCCATGACAATAAGATAGGTGGTTAGACATAACGACCTAGTATTGTTATGCTTAGGGTCCCATATGTGTGCTTATATGTGTTTACTCTATAATTGATTGTTCATATCGCATGTTATTTATAAACTTATTTATAATTCACCAATATCCTAAATGTTCACAGACACACACTTTCATAGTATTTCTAAGGTATTCTTACCTTAAAACGCAAAAAGTAGATTTTCATTGTGTTTTATGAATTACATTATTAACTTGGATCCCGTTTTTTCAAATCCCTTAAAGGTTGCGTGTATATCGGGTTTGTAGCCATCATAGTAAATGAGACATTATAAAACGACCATTTGACAAAAATATTCCAAGAATCGAAGGTGATTTACTTACCTGGGATGGTTGGATTAGAGTGCTCGTTTACTAGGCCACAAATCATGTTATACATGTCAATACTTTAAGTAGTCGAATGCGAGCGTTCTGGTCGCCATCCTAATTTTCGGTGTTAAAACAATAGAACTAAGGTGGTTCGTAGACTAGTGTTTTGACATGACGTTGTATCCCGATTTATTGTGTTATTATCGTTATTTGAGTCGAAAACATGAAACATTGTGGTGGTTCGTACACATGTTTAGACTCCAACGTGGTGTTTTATAAAACTTTTTAGTGTCGTAATATCAAATCATGGTGGTTCATGTACGATTTTCCGACTGTATAAATCTCAAAATCTTAAATTTTCAAGCTTTAACCTATCAAAAACTATTTATGATTGTTTTCGGTTTTGTTGTTTGTATATAAAGATTTACATTTTTATCTAACACTAACATCTCCTCCTTACTAACTCTATGATTCACAATCAATAATCTAAATTTCAACTTATTATTTTTTTATACACCTTCATATTCATTTCTTTTTACCCAAAACTTATTCCATTTCTTTATAATCTTTTAGCATGCCTCCACTAAGACCGTGCAAGAACACCAACCGACGTATGGCCTCATTTATCGTCAAGCCCCAACAATCTCCCACTAGATTGGAACAAACTCATATGCACCAAAACACCAGCAGCTTACTTATAGTTTTCAAAAATACACATCAAATTTCAAAAAGTAAAATTACATTACTTAAAGAAAAATTACATATTCAAAATGTTGTCAGATGGACATTACACATCAAATTCAAAAGGAAAAATAAAAGCCCTTCATCTTCTTGAGCTTCCAGCCTCCGATCTTCTATCAAACTTGACAGTTGCAGCCTTTTGCTGGAATAAGGATATCTCCCTATGATGTGGATGTTGAGACGGTATATTCCATCTGATTATGTCTTCAAGATCTTTCACATGGAGATACACCAATTCTATTCATTTGAAATTGCATGAATTATCTTCCCCTCATAGTTCTCAGCAAGAACCTTTCATTTCTATCATCATACATAATCTTTGCAATATGTTCATTTCTTTGGTCTTCTAAGAAAACTGCATTAATTTTTATTTCAGTGTTGTTACCCTCTTTGATATTAGAATAGGGCTTGCTTGATGAACCTACAAAAATTGGTATTAAATATTATGACAGAGTTCCATCTAATTCTTTTCTTTTGTTCAGAAGGGAAATCACAACTTTGCTTATTCCCTTTAGTATCTCAATAGTTCATACTGCTATGCACTAGTAGACCTATGCCATTTTTGATAATCAGACAAGTGCAGTCTAGCCATTTCAGGCAGTTGTTACGGAGTAAAGTCTTTGAAGTCTTCATTTAGAGATATTGATCTTAATTCTCCATTTTTCATCAGAATTTTCAGATCCTCTGTTCCAGAGTCATAAAATAGTCCATTTGAAAATAGTTAATCTTTTAATGAAAGACTTTTGGTTTCAACTATTGCTTCTTTTGTAGGTTCAGGCACTTTGAAACACGTTAGTTTTGGTTTCCTTGAGCCATACTCTGTCCTTTTTCTTTTCTTTGCAATATTGAGTTTAGTGAGTGAAGTATTTGACTTGTCAAGAGATGCTTTAACTTCATGTTCAACATTCATTGACGGATGAGTCTTCCTTTTGGATACTCTCTTGTTTTTCTCATTACCGTGTTGAGCAACTCCTTTTTCTTCTTTCATGAGTTTCCCTTTTATTACCTTGAAATTACTCATGATTTCTTTCTTTGTTTTGATTTTCACAGTGTCAAAGGGAACTCCATTTTCCACAAGATATTTTGGTTTCCCCCCATGTCTGCACATAAAATTTTCATTCTTTATCTTATCTTTTTCAACTACTAAATTTGTATTCTTGACTGTCTTTTTATCATTTAAGACCTCTGTAATTTTATCAATCACAATGTCTAGTTTTTCTTTTGCATCCTTTTCTGGTTCTTCCTTTCGAATCAACTTGAGAAGAGATACAAGTACTCCCTTTGAAATTTCTTTGTCATTTAAACATTTATCAATTACATTTTGTTGGATTTCTAATTGACTTTCATTGTAAGATCTATCTCTTGATCTCTTCTCATCTTTAAACTGTTCCAATATTTTTCTTTGTTCTTCAATTTCCTTTTCAGACATCATTTGATTTAGGAACTCCCTTTCTTGAATTTATGTCATTCTTACTTCAAAGACCATTTTGGCTTTTAATTCAGATTCATCAATGTACACAACATCTTTATTCCTTTATGGAGAATTAATGAACTGCAATTTCTCAGTTTCTAATGCAATCCCTTTGCCTTTGAGCTTCTTTCTATCATTTACTTGATTTTCTTCTTTTTCTGGGAAGTCATTAGTTTTCACATGATCTGAACTTTCATCATCATAAATTGATAGAAGAGTTAATGAATTACCCACCTGGTTTGGTGCATTTGAGGTCTTCTCAACCTGAGACATCAAGGCTTGAATTTTCTTCAAATCTTTCTTTATGTCTTCTTCAAAGTCCGATAAATGAGTTTTGTAGGAATCAGAACAAGTCGGAATGGAATTGATTTTGACGTGTGTAATATCAATCAAGACACACACAGAGTAGTGATTAGTCAGATTACCATCAAAGTGTTAGTAAAGGTAGAAGACGATTCGATTCAAACCTTCTTCTTGAACAATACAGATGCCTACACGCAGCACAAAGATGTTAGTAAATCTTGAAATAATAAGACGTTAGCACTTTTTGATTTGATGAAAGCAACAATATAAGGTACACGTATGCAATTGGTTTAGAGAAAAGTTACTGAAAAAGTTCTTTTGATTCCTTCCTTACCATTGTACACAGGGTATTTTAGGTGAGAGGTTAATAACATTTGTCGTTTAGTAAATGAATTCCCTCAACTACTCAAATACACACCTTAGATGAATATTTTAGACAAACAAATAGTCAACAATTTTCAGAGATATGCATTTAAGTATACTTCGAAAACAAAGTTTACTCAAAAATACTTCAAAAAATACAAAGTATGCGTGAGAAGACTTGATCTATTGGTTTAGTAAGCAAGTGTGCTCAAAACATAAAGTGTACTCGTAAAGTAAATTTTGCTCGAAAGCTTCTAAAATATGCAAGCATACTTGGAGAACACTTGAACTATTATTTTAATATACAAATGTGCTCTAAACATGAAGTTTGATCAATAAACAAACTTTACTCGAAAACACTTGCAATTTCAGAGAAAGTATTCAGACATATTCAACACATAAGTAAATCAATATTTTAACAAGTATTATTGGCACATTTACCATGTTTACTCGATAGAGTTAACATTAAGTAAATAGTCAAGTTTACTCGAAAAAGTATTAATTTATTCAAATTCAATCCTAAGTCACGAATTATGCTTGAAATAAGTAATTTCAACAAACAACCAAGTTTACACGAAACACTTATTCAACATATTTAGACGCATTTATATCACACATTCATCAAATATGCACGAATGAGATGATATTCTAATAAAACAACCAAGTTTACTTGAAAATACATTAACATTAAAGTTTACTCGAAAATTCATGGTCAGATATATTCATAAAAAAGAAGTATCAAGTATGCTTGAGTGAGTTAAACTTCAAATAAAAACACCTGAGTTTACTCGAAAAATTAAACATCAACGTTTACTCGAAATTACATATGCAGACATATTCAAGGTGAAAATGCAACACTTTTTTACTTAAACCTTACATCAAACAGTTTTCTCATTAAAGTTCAAAGTTTAAGAACAAATGGTGCATAATGAGATCAAATATCAGTTTAATCCCTTCAAATATTTTTCTCTTTTATGAAAAGATCTCAACATGGGATCATGTTGATCAAGTCACCTTTCAATACTTCATTCTCAACATTATTATGACATAATAAATAGGTTAATAGCAGGTTTTAACTTAGCTTGACTTTCGTTACTTTGGTGATATGCTTAAGGTTCAATTAGTTGCATAATACATTAACGGAAAACACTTATTGCACTATGATGTTCCATATATTTTCCCAAGGCTTATTTGGCTTTCTCCAGATCACCCCAATTTGACTTCAACCCCCCTGATATTTGGTCAAAATATTTTATGACATAACACTTTAACTTATTAATAATTATTTCCTTTCAAAACTTTTCAAACATTTGAAGTTGAACGTTGGACTTACTTGCCAGGCGATACGGACTTACAGGCCTTTCATTCAAGGTGCTTTGTCTTTGAGTGTTGGACTGGATTTTTAACAATGAACATAGCAGAAGTATTATCAATATAAATAGGAGTCTTCAAGTAATTCAAATCCAGAAGTTGATTCTAAATCCAGAGGAGTTCAGCACAGCAAGCAAATGCAGCAATATATTCAGCTTTATCATTGGAGATTGAAACAATTGTTTTCTTCTTGCATTGCCATGATACTAGTCTGTCTCCCAAAATTAACAACCACCTCATGTAGACTTTCTACTCATGTTGCAGCTATCATAATCACTGTCTGTGTAAGTAATTAGATCAAAAGCATGGTTCTTAGGATACAAAATGCCCAAATCGGGTTTTATTTTCAAATATCTAAAGATTCTTTTGGCAGCCGTCATGTGAGAAACTTTTGGATTTGATTGGAATCTTGCACACACACATACAACAAACATAATTTCTGGTCTTGAAGCGGTTAGATACAACAATGATCCAATCTTAACTCTGTATTCATGTTCATCTACAGACTCCCCCTTTTCATCAGCTACCATCTTCTCATGAGTGTCCATTGGAGTTGAAGCAGTCTTCATGTCTTTGAGTTTGAACTTGTTCAAGATGTATTGTACATACTTGGATTAACAAATGAATATTCTATCCATTTTCTGTTGAACTTGTAATCCAACAAAGAAATTCATCTATGCCATAGAGCTCATACAATACTTAGACTTTATAACCTCTTCAAACTCCAAATACCTTTGTTCATTTGTAGATCGGAAGATGATATCATCAACATATACTTGAACTAGAAGCAGATCTCTTCCTCTTTTATTTTAGAAGAGGGTCTTGTCAATGGCTCCCTTTGAAAACCATTTACAAGAAGATGATTAGACAACTCATCATACCAAGCTCTTGGAGCTTGATGCAAACCATATAGCGCTTTGTTAAGTTTATACACTCTATTTGGAAACTCAGGATCCTCAAAACCTGGAGGTTGAGTGACATACACCTCCTCTTCTATTTTGCCATTTAAGAAAGCAGATTTGACATCCAGCTGAACTAGTCTGATATTTTTAGAAGCAGCATAGGCTAAGAAAATTCTAATTTCTTCTAGCCTTGCTATGGAGAAAACACCTCTTCAAAATCAATCCCTTCTTCTTGTAAGCATCCTAGTGCAACTAGTCTTGCTTTTTTTATCATAACAATCCCTCTTTCATACTTCTTATTCCTGTAAACTTATTAGGTGCCTATTTCAAACTTTCCTCTTGACTTATCAACAAATTCACAAACTTTCAAATTCTTGAACATAGTCAACTCCTCTCCATAGCTTCCAACCAACTATTATCCTTTGGGATAGAAAACATGAGTACAATGCACTTCTAGTTACTCTTTCATGGAGATCACCAATTATGTTTTCAGCAGGATGATTTCTTTCAACAGATGAAGTTTGGATGATTTGATTTGAAATAATTTTTGAGTCAAGATTTGTATCATTGAGATTAGGTTCTTCAATGACTAAATCTGATCCATTTTTCATTTTAGCTTCTTCTTCAACATTATGTTGTGATGTTGAAGTAATATCACTTCCAATGTTCAAGTCTTGAAACAAGGTTTCAAATCTCGATTATCTTTCAGATTGTTCTTGATCATGCTGGTTACTTGTTTTTTCATTATTCAAGACATGATTTTCTTAATCTAGTTGATGATCAACATGTTCATTTTGTTCTTCTTTAGATACATTTGAAGCATTCTTATTAAAAGAAAATTCATTGTCTTTATCAGAAACCTTGGACCATAATTTTTCCAAATCAAAATTCTCCTCTGAAGTAGCTTCAGGGACACTTGTTCTATATAAAGTATCATCAAAGTCCTCAGGGTAAAGTTTGAAGGATTTGATTAACTTTTCCATATCAAATAACCATGATGCTCCATCAATAGTTTTGAATTAATTTTCATTAAAAATAATATCTGAAGATTCTATCACACTCAGATGATCTTTCACACAGACTCTGTAAGCTTTTGAGTGTTTGGAATATCCAACAAAGAAACATTCCAGAGATTTTGGTTGAAACTTTTTCAAATAATCTTTGGTATCCAACAATGAACAATTGCAACCAAAGGACTTGAGGAACTTGATGTTGGGTTTTCTCTTGAACAAAATCTCTTAGGGAGTTTTGTCTTGACATTTTTTAAGAAGGATCATGTTGTGAACATAGCAAGCAATGTTTATTGTTTCTGCCCAAAATGTAACAAGCAATTAAACATCTGCTAACATGGTTCTTGCAATTAAAACTTGGAAACTTGTCACTTGAATCACTAAAATCATCCTCATTTAACAAATCATACTCTTGATCATCCAATGATACTTGAACAACGACAGACTTTTCAACAGTTCTTTCTTTTGTATCAACTGCCTTCATCACAAACACACCCTTGTCATCAGCCTCAACCATTTTGTAGTTTACAACAAACTCCTTTCTATCTTCAAACACATCTACGAATTGATCAAGATAAAAACTTCTCATTTCCTTATCCACTTTTAATGAGTAATTATCATTAAAAGGTGGGGGGGGGGGAAACTTTGTACTTATCCTCCTCTTTGATCTTTTTCAACTTTCCACAAATGTTACCAGTGGACACCAAATTCTTTAGAAAATCATCCTTAACTCGAAGTTGATTATTCTTCAACTTCTCATCAAGATTCATTTTCTTTAATCCTTCAATTTCAGTGTTATATCTAGACAAAATGTTGTAACTATCCACATAGTCTTGGTCCAAACTCTTGAATTGGTTTTCATATGTTAACTCACTTATCTCATACACATTTATTATGCTTTATTTCTTAAAGCATTCACTTTGCAATTTACCAACTTCCTTTCTTAAATCATCATTTATCTCAAGTAATTCAAAGTTTGTGGGATTTTAATGTACCTGAGATGAAGAGGATTCGGCTTCATTTCCAATATTTTCCATAAATGCCACATTAGCCTTCTCTATGTCTTCAGCATGATTACTCCAGTCAAACACACCATTTAGTTGAAGGCGAGCTGAAGCAACATTTCCTTGGTTTCTTGGCTGATTGGCATTGTTCCTGTTGTGATCGGTACGAGCTTGTGGAGGGTTTTGTTGGTTTCTTTGAAATGGTTTTTTTTGTGGGATTATCTGCTGATAATTTTGTTGTTGAACTGTCTTTGTTGTCTTGATTCTGATATTGGTACTGGAACTGGTTGCTTTGTTGGTTATTGGAAATTGTCTTGGCTGATTGCATTCTCTGGCAAAATGAGTTGGTGATTGACAATTATAGAAAATTGCTTTGAACTTGTCAAAGCCAATTCTTTCATTAGGACCATAAGCCAAAGATCTACCAGTTCTGTTGTATAGTCTTTTACTTTTCACAGCTAACATTGCAGCTTGCCAATTGAGGTCCATATCCTCTAAGTCATCAACATCAATCTGTTCAATGTCTTCTTACACTACACTTGTGTTAATCAAATTCTTGGCCACAAATGCATTGTAAGTATCAGTGAACATTTATAAGAGAGCTTAATAATTATTTCCATGATTAATATATCCAACAACATAGGGAGCATGTTCACTAACCATTGATGATGTATCACTATCACCCATCAATTGAACATTGAACCTTGACTGCCCACTTTGATTGCTAGGATTACCAGCAATAAAAACTCTTGGGGTTTCTGCATTAAACTCGAAAGGTTCTTCAATTATAGGGACTTGTTGTTAGTTCTTTGTTGACAGATTCCCCATTGGTACAATTAGAGCATTTGAAACTTGGAAGCTTGGGTTATCTTCATGATCATATGATTCTCAATCATTTCATGTTCATCAACTTGCAAAAAGCAGATGACATCATCAAGCTTGAATGTTGGGAAATTTGCCTTTTCCTTGATGAGCGTGCTTGCAGTGTACCACTCCCTAGACAAATATGACAAAAACTTCTTGTTTAGATCAAAATATGTTATTCCAAGGTCAATAGTTCAGATTTAATTAACAATAGCAACAAACCTTTGCAAAACAAATTTCAATATCACTCATTCTTTGAACTTGAACCTATCAAGTTGTTGCTTCAATCTGTCTTTCATTATATCTTTCAGCTCAATATTTCCTTTAAACATATCAACAATGGCATCAAACATGGCATTTGCAGTAGTGTGATGAGCCACACTTGTCAAGATCTCCCATGACAGACCAACTTTCAGCATAGACAATGCTTTATCATCTGTCTTTCCAAGGTTTGATTGTTGTTTGTGCCATCAGGAACATATGGGCAAATTATGATTAAATTCCACATATCAGATCTGTTAATGAAATCCTCAAATCTGATGAACCTGAATGAATAATACCAAGATCTAGAGACAAAATGAAAGTAATCAATGTAAATCAGAGAAAAGAGAATGTTTAAACCTCAATCAACATTAGATATGAGAAAATGAAAAACAGAGCAGCTAGCCTCACAAATCAATGGAACACTGTTCAGCTGATATCATTCTTCATCTTCACAATCAATAATATTCAGCAACAAGTATTCACAAGTGTAGAGACGAAGCTATGATACCACCTATTAGGACTGATCTTTCAAGCACAACAATCAGTCTCATAACCAACAATAGCGTATTGACAAGACAGTTATGAGTTCTGCTTTTGTGAAGATCCAATGAACATTAAAGGAAGAATCAATAATATTCAAATTGTTGCTTAACGAACAGAAAAGTATCAAACACACAAAGTAACTCCAAAGATTTTCATTAATATTATGAAGGATACAATGAAAATCGATTAGAATTTCTAGGTGTAATTTATGTATTTTATGCAGCTTTCCGTACAAAGATATTCTTTTATAATAAAGTGCCAGCGGTCAAATCATAATATTCGCTCAATGTCCTTTCTCATATATGTGGCATAAAGTTCCTTAAATAAGCACACCTAACACCTTCTAGAAACCCTGATGATTGATACATTACGTATTCAAAATTATTACAAGTGTAAATTGGTCTTCGAGTAAGTTTATAAGATTTTATCCTTGTCGACCAGACCTTGTAACCTTAAGAGTTGTTGGAACAGTTCTCCAAGTAAGCTTTACTTAGAATATTTTCCTATGAAAATATTCTTCAAGCAGACTTCAATCTTCATGATCATATCAAACTTTGCTCTATATAATCCTACGAGCAAACTTGTTCTTCATTAGTCACTTCAACCTTTTTTCTTTAACTTATTTCAACAATCTAAGTGTGATGGTGACACTGTAGCTTGCTATAGCTTAACCCTTGCTCGTTGGAAGTCCTTAGAATAATTTCTTCCTTCAAATATGCTTGGACCATTATTTATTATAATACCTTGCTCGATCAACCAATATACTTGGTTTTAGCTTGGTTAAGTTAATGGTTTGCTCTGAAACAAACCTTACTCGACTTGAAGAACAACCTTGCTTGATGAAGTGTAGTTTGCTCGAACTAACACTTAGAAGAAATTAAGAAGATAACTTTGCTTGAAGGCAAAATAACTTGCTTGAATAAGTCTGGACTTGCTCAAAGTGTCTGGTGTGCTTGAATTTCATACTCAGCCATTTCTTGAGGAGGTTGAGAAGATTCCAATCTTCCTTTGTTAAATCTTGATCCCAACATGGTGGAACGACAACGACCACCTAGATTTGGGGATTGGCCTGAATCTTCCCAACCATATTCGATCAGCAAACATTCATGGGTGCAAATATGGAGAGCGCGTTAAAGCAAAGTTATGACTGCCTAGAACTATGGAACCGAACTAGGGCTTATGCCTTTGAACAAGAGATGAACAACCGGTACATTGATGATCGACATCGACAGATGCATAATGCATGGCATGTGGGAAACTAGTCATGGCTGACACGCCAATTATGGACTACATTACCTTGCCACCATATGATGGTAGTGTGTCAAACCCTACGCCACCATTGTTTCACTACATGTGGGTGGATCCCAACCAAGGTCCGAGTTAAGATGCCTCACAACAAGAAGGAGGTGAACAAGGTGGTGGTGAACAAGGAGCATTTTAATTTGGAGAGTTCTCGAATATGATGACATCCTTATTCGGGCCACCTCAGTTGCGCTACTACTAATTAGATGCTTTCTTGTCCTAGTTTGTATATTGGTGAATATTTCCTTTTGTATTTTTCAAGGGTTGGGTGGTTTGGGTGGTGTATGTGTGATATTGTATTCAGGGTTGTGGACAGATGGGAGTGTGAACTTTATTTATAAAAAAATTAAAAAATTAATAATAATAAAATATGTGTCAAGACCATACATTGGGGACAATGCATCTCAAGTGTGGGGATGTGGATAAATTTTTAAGCAAATTTAAAATTATTTGAGGAACTTTTTGTTTATGGTTCCAAGATGTGTTGAGGTAAAAGGTCCCTTTCATGATCATATTTCCCACGTGTGAGTGTTGCCGAGTTTTACAAAATGGTTTTAGATTTTCCGCCAAGAGTGACATATTTTTGGTTATTTATTTCACGTAACATGGCAATAACTAAATGTCGGTCTCGATTATATCGCTTAATCACTATGTCATAACCCACACATTAAGTGATGACAAGAAGGTTAATGAATTGCTAATTTAGGAAAGAAAAATAGAGTAGTAATAGCGGAAACACTAACACACTAAATGTTGCTTACTAGACACAAAGGTAACAAACACACTTTGTAACTCAAAAGATTTCCATTACCATTGTTTATGTTGAAATTTACGGGAGCTTGTGGAGGGTTCTGATTGTTGTTTCTTTGATAATTCTGGTTTTGGGGAACAGCTTGCTGGTGATTCTTTGTTTGTTGGTTGTTGTAATTGTTGTTGAAGTTGTTGAAGTTTCTTTGTTGACCATGATGTTGATCGTGGTATTGATAATTGTTTCTTGGTTGAGCAAACTGATTGTTTTGGAAGTTTCTTGGTTGATTTCACTCCCTTGCAAAATGTCCTGGTTTTTGACAGTTGTAGAAGATAGCTTTTGACATGTTAAAACCTATTCTTTCATTAGGACGAGAAACAAGATACCTTCCTGTTCTGTTGAACAACCTTTTGCTTCTCAATGCTGGCATAGCGGCATGCAATTTTAAATCCATGTCCTCTAGATCATCTTCATCAATTTGCACAAGACCATCTTGAACATCACTTGTTTGGATCATATTTTTGGCAACAAAGGCATTGTATAAATCTATGAACATAGAAAACAAGGCTTGGTATTCATTTACTTTACCAATATTACCATCACCAGAAGGTGTATGCCCACTGGCCATTGAGGTTAAGTCATTGTCATCAATCAATTGGACATTGAATATTGATTGTCCACATCGATTACTTGAACTTCCAGCAACAAATCTTATAGGTGTATCTCCACCATGCTCACTTGGTTCTTCAATAATTGGAATTTGTTGTTGGCTCTTTGTAGACAAGTTTCCCATTGGTGCAACAAGTGTATTGGTCACTTGAAAACGTGGTTTGACTTCCTTGATCATTTCATTTTCAAACATCTCTATCTATGCCGCTTGCAGTTAGCAAACCACATCATCAAGCTTGAGTGCATCAAAGTTTGGTTTATGCCTAATGAATTTGTTGGCAGTATACCATTCTTTTAATAAGGATGATAGCAACATTGTATTCAAATCAGAATCAGTGACTACATAATCAGTTGTCCTGATTTCATTGACAAAAGTTAGGAATATTTCCAAGACAAAGTTCAGTATTTCACCATCTTTATACTTGAGTCGGTCAAGTTGTTGCTTCATCCTTTCTTTCTTGATATTCTTCAATTCTGGATTGCCTTCAAACATTTCCAACAAAGCATCATACTGGCTTTGGCTGTTGCATGGTGAGCAACGGTTTTATGAATTTCCCAAGATAAGCCCAACTTCAGCATCGCTAAGGCGCTGTCATCGACCTTTTTCATTCTAGCTTCAACAACCGGGTTGTTGTTTGTTCCATCTGCCACATATGGTCCAGTCTTGATAGATTGCCACATCTCTACATCATTGTAGCACACTGCGGCTTCAAACAACACTTCTACTTGATAAAGTTCTCATGTCTGTACAATCTGGGAATTTTGTTAGTAGACACTTCTTGCTCATCATATCCAGACATATTTTTGGTATTTTATAAGCAATTTTTGAACAATGAAGATAAACTTAACAAATACTTTAATAAAAACTCAAATACGCTTTAGAAAATAATCAAATCTGTGGATGAAATCCTCATATCTGATATATCCGGATTAATTAGAGCAAGATTAATAACAAAGAAATGGAGATCTAAGAGAGAAAACTCTTTTAAACCTCAAATCAAATGTAGATATGAGAAATGACAGCTGACGTCACTAATCGATGAAACAATAGTCAGCTAAGGTCATTCATCGTTTTCAAATCAGCAATCAAACAGCAACAGTTCTTCTCCCAAATAACAAACACAAGCTCTGATACCAAATATCGGTCCCGATTATATCCCTTAATCACTATGTCGTAACCTACACATTAAGTTTCGACAAGAAGGTTAACGACTTGCTAATTTAGGAAACAACATTAAAGTATTAATGGCGGAAACACTAACACGCTAAATGTTGCTTACTAGACACAAAGGTAACAAACACACTCTGTAACTCAAAAGATTTCCTTTACCATTGTTTTTGTTGGAATTTGTGGGAGCTTGTGGAGGGTTCTGATTGTTGTTTCTTTGATAATTCTGGTTTTTGGGGAACAACTTGCTGGTGATTCTATGCTTGTTGGTTGTTGTAATTGTTGTTGTTGTTGTTGAAGTTTCTTTGCTAGCTATTATGTTGATTCTTGTATTGATAATTGTTTCTTGCTTGAGCAAACTGATTGTTTTGGGAGTTTCTTGGTTGATTGCTCTCCCTTGAAAAATGTCCTGGTTGTTAACAGTTGTAGCAGATAGCTTTTGACTTGTCAAAACCTATACTTTCATTAGGACCAGAAACAAGATACCTTCATGTTCTGTTGAACAACCTTTTGCTTCTTAATGCTGGCATAGCGACATGCATTTTTAAATCCATATCCTCTAGATCATCTTCATCAATTTGCTCAAGACCATCTTGAACATCACTTGTTTGGATCATATTTTTGGCAACAAAGGCATTGTATAAATCTATGAACATAGAAAACAAGGCTTGGTATTCATTTACTTTACCAATATTACCATCACTAGAAGGTGTATGCCCACTGGCCAATGAGGTTGAGTCATTGTCATCAATCAATTGGACATTGAATCTTGATTGTCCACATCGATTACTTGAACTTCCAGCAACAAAACTTATAGGTGTATCTCCACCATGCTCACTTGGTTCTTCAATAATTGGAATTTATTTTTGGCTCTTTGTAGATAAGTTTCCCATTGGTGCAATAAGTGAACTAGTCACTCGAAAACCGGGTTTGTCTTCCTTGATCATTTCATTTTCAGTAATCTCTATCTATGCAAGAAATTGAGTGCATCAAAGTTTGGTTTCTGCCTAATGATCATTTCATTTCACTTACAGATGCAAATAACATCATCAAAATTGAGTGCATTAAAGTTTGGTTTCTGCCTAATGAATTTGCTGGAAGTATACCATTATTTTGATAAGGATGATAGTAACTTTGTATTCAAATCAGAATCAGTGACTACATAATAGTTGTCCTGATTTCATTGACAATAGCCAAGAAATCTTTCCAAGACAGACTTTTGTCTTTCACAATCTTGATACTTGAATCGGTCAAGTTGTTGCTTCATCCTTTCTTTCGTGATATTCTACAACTCTGGATTGCCTTCAAACATTTCTAACAAAGCATCATACATGGCTTTGGCTGTTGCATGGTGAGCAACTTTTGTAAGAATTTCCCAAGATAAGCACAACTTCAGCATAGCTAAGGCGCTGTCATCGACCTTTTTCATTCTAACTTCAACAACCAGGTTGTTGTTTGTTCCATCTGCCACATAGGGTCCAGTCTTGATAGATTGCCACATCTTTACATCATTGTAGCACAATGCGGCTTCAAACAACACGTTGCATTTGATAAAGTTCTCATGTCCGTACAATCTGGGAATTTTGTTAGTAGACACTTCTTGCTCATTATATCCAGACATCTTTTTGGTATTTTATAAGATATTTTTGAACAATGAAGATAAACTTAACAAATATTTTAATAAAAACTCAAATACTCTTTTGAAAATAATCAAATCTGTGGATGAAATCCTTATATTTGATATATCCAGATTGATTAGAGTAAGATTAATAACAAAGAAATGAAGATCTAAGAGCGAAAATACTTTTAAACCTCAAATCAAATGTAGATCTGAGAAATGACAAATAGGACAGCTAACGTCAATAATCGATGAAACAGTAGTCAGCTGACGTCATTCATCGTCTTCAATTCAGTAATCAATCAACAACAGTTCTTCACCCAAATAGCAAACACAAACTTTGATACCACTTTTCGTCACGATTATATCTCTTAATCACTATGTCGTAACCCACACATTAAGTGTCGACAAGAAAGTTAACGACTTGCTAATTTAGGAAACAATAATTGAGTATTAATCGCGGAAACATTAACACACTAAATGTTGCTTACTAGACACAAAGGTAACAAACACACTCTGTAACTCAAAATATTTCCATTAATATAATCTATCATAAACAATAGGAAATAAATTATGGTTTCAGAATGGAATGTTTGGATCTTGAGGAGAATTTCCGTACAGGAATATGTCAGCCGTCAAAATCAGAATCAGGTGTAAGGTCTAGGTGTCGTCTCTTTAGGCATGCCCTAAATTATTTCTTTTATAGGTCTGCCCTGACACCTGACATTCCTTCTAGAAACCCTAAAGATAGTAACATTACATATTCAAACGAAATACAAAATATTCTAAGTGTAAACAGGTCTTCGAGCAAGCTTTGCAGCTTTCGTCTTCTTCGAGCAGACCTGGTAACCAAAGTGTGCTGGGGAACAGTTCTCTGGGCAGACTTTACTTAGGATATTTTCCTTAGAAAATATCCATCTAGCAGACGTCAATCTTCTTGACCATATCAAACTATTCTCGATATAGTCCTATGAGCAAACTTGTTCTTCAGAAAGCCCTTCAACTCTTTGTTAACATTAACTTATTGAGCAAACCAAAGTGTGTTGGGAACAATGTAGCTTGTGTTGGTAGCACTATAGCATACTCTGAGTTAAACCTTTCTAGTAAGAAGTCCTTAGTATATTTATTTATCAACTTCCTTCAAGCTTGTTGGGACTAATGTTTATTAAGAATAAACCTTGCTAGATCTTCCAAAAGACTTGGTATCAGCTTGATTTAGCCAAGGGTTTGCTCGGAAACAAACCTTGCTTGGATTGAAGAACAACCTTGCTAGACATGGTGAAGTATCCTCGAACTTACACTTAAGAAGACTTCAAGAAGATAACCTTGCCCGAAAGGCAAAATACCTTGCTAGATTTACTAAAAGCTCATTGGGAGGCCCAAGTGTGCTTGGTTTCCATACTTAGCCTTTTCTGAGAGAGGTTGAGAAGATTCTAATATTCCTTATGTCTTTTCTTGTCATTTCTTCGACTCAACACTAAATTTCGGGTTGGAACTTTATACCACGGGTTTTCATAGTTGGCATTGTTTAAGGATAGCAGTGTGACCTTTCTGATAGAACTTGTGTAATATATGCGTTCCGATACCTTAGCTTGGCATTAGTAAAAAAACGACAGAGGCATTTTTGTATAGCCTCGTCTGGATGTGTGCAAGTGTGGGTTTTGGGGGTTGACCTCATACATTATATATATGAGTGTGGTTAATGAGAGGGGCGAGGGGTTGGTTCTCTTAGAAGCCATTATTGGACTTATTGTTTATCAATCAACACCATGTTGTTACATTTGGGAGATGGTCTGGCTTAGTAGGTTATTTCTTGTATTTGTATTTTTGTTTTGTAATTGTTATGAAGTATTTAGTATTTTGTTTATTTGTGAAAAAAATATGAAAAAAAAATATCTGAGATCCATTAGTCAAAGTATGGAATGACGAGAAAAAAGGAAAGAAAAAAAAGAGATAAAGAAAAGTTAGAGGCGTATGTAGTTTATTTTATTTTGTTTTGTATGTTTATTTAGTTTTTATGTAATAAGCCGGATCAGATCGCTTGGGCTACTTTCAATATTCCCATTACGTACCCTAACACTTGGCCCTGTTAAAACCCATGGTAAGCCCTCTTGATTTGCACGAGTATCTCTGCATTTATTAGGTGGAGGTTTGATAGTTGCACAATCTTATTATAGTGGATTTACACACTTGAATTTGGGTGGACTAGCACATCATGCTAGCTTTGAGGAAGATATTGAGTGGAAAGTTCACGAGGGGTGTCTTGCGTGAAAGAAAAACAGGAAACGTGTTAGGTTTGTTGAATTTCTATGTTTGATGAATAGAAACGTGTTAATAGTGCAAATACAAAACATGTGGGATTAGGGCATGACTTGGGAACTGAATCAAGACACTTTTGTTGAAATGAGTTAAAGTTTTAAAATGAATGAATCAGGTGCTTGAGGGCAAGAAATGGGTAAGTACAACAATGTGACTGGTGGTCCGTTGGACAACCTTTAAATTCTTAAAGACCTTTAATAATCATACATTTAATCGGTTTATTTTGTGGAATTGGATGACTAAGTTTAACTGATTATTTCAGGTACAAGAGACATAAAAGAAGTGGATGGGATGCGTTGGAATGAAGCTAGTTGAAACGGGAAGCACATGCGATGGAAGATGGAAAATTAACAAGAAGGAGATGAAGTAAAAATGTCCTCCACCGTAGCTTACGGTGTCGACTGTAAGCTACAGTGTACCCTGATGAAATAGCCGCTACCGTAAGGCAGGTGTTACCCAACGTGGTGTTTTTGGATGCCACTGTAAGCTACGGTGACGGTGGCCACCGTAGCTTACGGTGGGCCTGACACAGTTTGTGTAACTGCCATTTATACTCGTTTTTTGACGACTTTTCATTATCTTAGAACAAGGACGACCTAGGGGTGATTTTAAGGTGCCATATTTCAGTTGTGAGTTGTGTAGCCATAGAATACTTGTTTATTTATTCGTATGATTACTATAATCGAAGAGATGATGAACCAACGATGCTTGGCTAATTCTCTTTGTGTTTTCCCTCGAATTGTAAGGTTTTGTTTGGAATGTTGATTGAATGTTTATGCAATTTCTAAGATAATAATTTGATCTTACTGATTTCCTTATTATGGTGTTTATGAATTGTTTGATAAATTGTTAGTTTTTTGAGTTCGTGTTCCATACCATCAGTTCTTGGTTCTATAGGCAATCGAGATTAATCGGGTGGGATTCGGGGTTGGATAAACTAATTGGTTTTTGAGTGATTACCTTGAGTTTTGTAATCCAAATACTTAGTCTTCAATTATCACAATCATTTGCATAATCACGAACTAAGTCTTTATAGTTCATCTCATATTAAACGTTTACTTTAACATTCATAAAAACCTGAAACCAAGGGAAGGCATATTTTCTCGTCTTGATCTAAAACTCGTTGAATTGTTTTTAGTTCTTTTTGTTATTCAAATTAAACAACCAATCTTGGAATTTATTTTTTCAGTTTGTTTTAATATAGTTATTTTCTGCAATTAGTTTTAATATAGTTATTTTTGGTAACACATTTTCCACAAACTCCTGTTGTTCGATACCACATACTGCTATCTAATTAGTGTATTTGGTTTATATTTGAGTGAGTCTACGAGCTCATGTCAATCGTCTAATTAACTGTGAAGAGTTCATCCAAGACTATTTCATGAGACAAATGGATCATGGATAATGGATGCTCTCGACACATCACCGACAATCCTTGTCTCTTTTCAAATGTAAATGACATAAAAGGGGGGTTATATTGCATTTGTGGGAAATCAAGGTGGTTTGATGACTATGGTGGGAGAAGTATTCAATGATTGTATGGCATTTGAGAAAGTAAATTATTATGACAAAGTGGTTCATAATCTATTAAGTGTTTCACAGATTTGTGATAAAAAGTATACCACTTTATTCACTAATAAAGAATGTGTTATTCTTAAATAGGGATTTGTTATTACCAAGGACATGACTGTCATGCGATCACCCCGATCAAATGATATCTATGTGCTTGAAATGGCATCTAAAGTATTATCTTCTTCAACAGCAACGTGTATCGTCTCAAAAGCAACTAAGAAGGATACGATCCTATGGCACATGCGAATGGGTCATATATTTGTAAGATGAATCATTTGACCGCAAATTATTTGGTGGATAGTGTTTTATTGAAATACTTTTAGATGATCAATTACTGTTTTGCGTGCAAGAAAGGGAAATAGAAGAAGATATCGCACCCGTTGAAGCATATCAACTCTATTACTACTCCATTGGAACGATTTCACATGGATTTATTTGGTCGTGTGAACCGACCAAGTATTGCTGGAGATCTCTATTGTTTGGTTGCCACCGATGATTATTCAAGAATTTCTTGGGTGTTATTTATAAGCATGAAAGATCAAACACCAGTTCTTGTGCAAAACTTGATCTACAAGATCAAATCGCTTTATAAACATAAAGTGTGATGTATCCAAAGTGATAATGGTAAGGACTTTAAGAATAGTATCCTTGACTATTTCTGTATTCAAAAAGGTATTCATAGTTAATACAATGCTCCGTATGTGCCACATTAGAATGGTGTTGTCATACCCCAACCAAAGGCGGCGGAACATGCCCGGGTGCAACGGATTGCCCAAGAACACAAGGCATTATTAAAGTGATAATATTTAAACAACTCATTAATTTCATTCAATCACCAAAATAACACATCTTGATAATAAAAAATAACTCCAAATATAAGAATTTAATTGTTCATTCTTCTAATAACCTAAACGGTCTCAAATAAGATAGCATCTTCAAACTCTAATCAACCAATAATCAAACCTATAACAATGCATAAAATAATATTTGTCAACACGTATGTTGGTGGGAAATTTCATGGTTTTGAGTATATATAATATGAGACAAAATCCACAAAGGAATATGAGACTACATATAAAAGCATCAATTGCGGTATATAAATCATAAGTAAATGAGGATCCTTTCTACTTGCACAAGGCTAAATAGTAAGGGGTGCGTATGATCATAGTTATTGAGGCTCAACAACCAGAAAATAAACACCCGTGCACGTAAAGCATTTGAAACATATAACACACAATAGAGCAAGTATTCTAAGTATCATACACCCTAGAGTTTGTGGTTTGATGATCGAGTATATTAGATCATTTTTGTTTTGAATAAGTATGCATGTTACCCCCAAAGTAT